>NC_137882.1:34037376-34339716 GCF_963924005.1 Protomyctophum bolini
TACGACATTAATGATACTTGATAACTTCTCTCTTTCAATTGCTTTATTTTCGCAAAATGTATCAAAGTACAATGTGCATGCACACAATATGTAAATAAATAAATGTGTTACATTTTCTTGCATAAACACAAAGAGCTGTTTCCATAACTGCACAAATTATTGCACATAACATGAGTAGCTGTTATAATAACATAATAACATAACATGAGTATACTGTAGCTCTTTGCCTGCCTGCCTGCCTGCCTGCCTGTCTGTCTGTCTGTCTGTCTGTCTGTCTGTCTGTCTGTCTGTCTGTCTGTCCATGAGTAGTTATTTGTCTGTCTGTCAATGAGTAGCTGTCTTACTGTCTGCCTGTCTATGAGTAGCTGTCTGCCTGCCTGTCTATGAGTAGCTGTCTGTCTGCCTGCCTGTCCAATTGTCCATGAGTAGCTTTCTGTCTGCCTGTCTGAGTAGCTGTCTGCCTGCCTGCCTAATTGTCCATGAGTAGCTGTCTGTCTGCCTGTCTATGAGTAGCTGTCTGCCTGCCTGCCTGCCTAATTGTCCATGAGTAGCTGTCTGTCTGCCTGTCTATGAGTAGCTGTCTGCCTTCCTGCCTGTCCAATTGTCCATGAGTAGCTGTCTGTCTGTATATGAGTAGCTGTCTGCCTGCCTGCCCAATTGTCTATGAGTAGCTGTCTGTCTGTCTATGAGTAGCTGTCTGCCTTCCTGCCTGTCCAATTGTCCATGAGTAGCTGTCTGTCTGTCTATGAGTAGCTGTCTGCCTTCCTGCCTGTCCAATTGTCCATGAGTAGCTGTCTGCCTGCCTGTCCAATTCTCCATGAGTAGCTGTCTGTCTGCCTGTCTATGAGTAGCTGTCTGACTGCCTGCCTGTCCAATTCTCCATGAGTAGCTGTCTGTCTGTCTGCCTGTCTATGAGTAGCTGTCTGCCTGCCTGCCAGCCAGCCAGCAAGTTGGTTAACAGAAAATAAATTGTTATGGCTGAGTAAAATAAAATACAATAAACACAATTTGCCTGAAAATAGATTACCCAGCTATGACCTTTTTCATGAAAAAAAATGAGTAGTGATATGGCTGACTGAGTAAAATAAAACAATCTACCTGAACATAGATAGCTATAAGTGAAGAGCAATTTCCGCAATTTCCGCAATTACCATTTCCGCAATTTCCATTTCCGCAATTTCCTCAATTTCCATTTCCGCAATTTCCATTTCCACCATTTCCGCAATTACCATTTCCGCAATTTCCGCAATTTCCATTTCCGCAATTTCCGCAATTTCGATTTCCGCAATAAAATAAAACAATCTACCTGAAAATAGATAGCTATAAGTGAAGAGCAATTTCCACAATTACCATTTCCGCAATTTCCATTTCCGCAATTTCCTCAATTTCCATTTCCGCAATTTCCATTTCAGTTTTCAATTTCCATTTCCGCAATAAAATAAAATAATCTACCTGAAAATAGATAGCTATAAGTGAAGAGCAATTTCCGCAATTTCCGCAATTTCCGCAATTTCCTCAATTTCCATTTCCGCAATTTCCGCAATTTCCATTTCCACCATTTCCGCAATTTCCGCAATTAACATTTCCGCAATTTCCATTTCGACCATTTCCGCAATTTCCGCAATTACAATTTCCGCAATTTCCGCAATTTCCATTTCCGCAATTTCCATTTCCATTTCCAACTATTAATGGCAGCTGGGTTTCATCATTCAAATAAAAGGTCATAAGTCATAATGGTCCCGCGGGCCTGATGTGGCCCGCGGGCCTGAGGTTGAGTATCACTGCTCTACTGGCAAGCCAGAATTCTAGTGTGCAGAAACTCAACCATTTTCTTGGACTCTTGTAGTGGAATTCCATAGACAACACTCTGTAGGAAGTCCCACACAAGTTGACACTTTTTCAGGTACTGAACGTCAAATATGTAGTAGGCCTTGAAGCAGACTTCGATGGCCTGAAGAAGTTTCTCCTGTTCCAAAGCCAGTCCATCAATTATCACAAAGACCTGAGATAGTTGCTGACAGTTGTTGCCCAATGTCAGGATGTAGGGTTCAGTTTGGGAGTTCTTGGCTGCCTGGATATACTCCTCCATTGAACGAGGGACATTTAGATCTTCAGTGTAACGCTCTCCCAACTGAGCTATTTCGGCTTGCAAGTGTCACATCCAGGATGTATTTTAACATTGACTGTTACTTGTTAAACAAACAAAATCATACAGTTTTTCCCCCAGTGAGATCAGCCTGTGAGCCATACTGTTTTCTGTACCTCAGTTCACCTGCCGAAACCCGGGATCGAACCAGGGACATTTAGATCTTCAGTCTAACGCTCTCCCAACTGAGCTATTTCGGCTTGCAAGTGTCACATCCAGAATGGATTTTTACAGTGACTGTTACTTGTTACTTCTTAAACAAATAAACTCATACAGCTTTTCCCCCAGTGAGATGAGCCTTGGGGCTGGATTTTGAAGGTGCGTTTTACCTATTACAGTAATATGAGCTGGGGGCGTGAGGTATGTCAGATTGCAATTTTAAGCATGTTAAGAAGCGCTTTCGACACCCCGTGGAGTGCGCAAAACGTCCTTGAATTAGTCATGGGAGTGTTTAAGGCGTGTTTGAGAGTTACCCAATCAACATGTCCCTACTATTTTCTTTACTAGTCAGCTGATGTCACATACGGAATGCGCACTTTGGGGATCGTTATATTACATTTCTTCAGGCTGGCACCATAGAAGACATGACATATATGACTTTGTCACATTTGGGTTAATTATTCCTATTGCACTGCATGCTGTCACCTTCATGCCTCAAAATAAGTTGTTTCTATTGAGAAACACCAGTAAAAAAATTTTTTAATTTAAATTATAATTATATTATATTTGAAATGAGTAATGAGTTGAATGCGTGGTGCGTATGCCCGTGATGGTATGGTCTTCGCTCGTAGCATTTAATTGAAGAAGACTTGGATCGAGTGTGATACAGCGTATGAAAGCAAACCTCTCAAGGATTATGGAGATGTTTTTTTTTTTTTTTAAGGTTGAGAAATGAAATAATTATGGTCGTTTCTAATCTCAACCTTTCAAAAAGAATGGATGCGTCTTTTGCTGCGCTGTTGCCATGTCTCATAGAAACAAGTAAATAGGTCTATAAAAATAATCCCAAAATAAGCGCATATAACAGGGGTCTGTAACCTATTTTAAATGAAGTGCCATGTTTTTATTTTCTATATAGTGAGTCTGCCATATACAGATTAATTTTAATGACACCACATTAAAATAAAAAACTTATTTTGATTGTCCACAAATATAATAAAGTTCTTCCATCTTTTTAAATATTTTCTTGCACATTGTTATAATGATCATTATATATCCGCCTGCAGTCAGAGTTCATAGTTTTAATGAATGAATGTGATTGTGAGCTGGTAGATCTGCTATTTTCAAAAGTAATCTTGGAAAATTGTAATTACATTTTTGTATTAGCCGTCCTTAGTTGGGCAAATGCATTCATCTGGGGATCCTTGACATGGGAATGTGCTGTGTGAGGATCACTGGTTTAAACAACATTAGGAAAAACCTTTAGAAACAAGAAAAGCAACCACAACTACCAATATTTACAAGCAACTTTACAGAAAAAGAAGCCGCTTATAATAAACAGACTTGGCAACACTCCAGCAGCGTCCCAGAGCCGCTCAAGTGTAAAATCAAACAGTGCTTTAATCTTCTTTTTGCGTTTATGAGGTGCCTAGACCCACGTCTAATCGTTATGCGCAGGTCAAGGGGCTTAATAGCAAATTGCGCAAAGCGAAAATAATTAACATATGGACACTCCCACAATGCTAAAATATTCAGCAACGTCGTATTCCATATGTGTGTGCGTTCAACACGGGACGATAAGGCTTTCATAATACGATTGTGCGCAGAGCGAGGCCAATTTATGTATTACCACATGGTAAAACGCACCTTCAAAATCCAGCCCTTGGAGTCATACGGTTTTCTGTACCTCATTTCAACTGCCGAAACCCAGGATCTAACCAGGGACATTTAGATCTTCAGTCTAACGCTCTCCCAACTGAGCTATTTCGGCTTGCAAGTGTCACATCCAGAATGTATTTTTACAGTGACTGTTACTTGTTACTTCTTAAACAAATGAACTGATAGAGCTTTTCCCCCAGTGAGATCAGCCTTGGAGTCATACGGTTTTCTGTACCTCATTTCACCTGCCGAAACCCGGGATCGAACCAGGGACATTTAGATCTTCAGTCTAACGCTCTCCCAACTGAGCTATTTTGGCTTGCAAGTGTCACATCCAGAAAGTATTTTAACATTGACTGTTACTTGTTACTTCTTAAACAAATGAACTGATACAGTTTTTCCCCCAGTGAGATCAGCCTGTGGGCCATACGGTTTTCTGTACCTCATTTCACCTGCCGAAACCCGTGATCGAACCAGGGACATTTAGATCTTCAGTCTAACGCTCTCCCAACTGAGCTATTTTGGCTTGCAAGTGTCACATCCAGAATGGATTTTTACAGTGACTGTTACTTGTTACTTCTTAAACAAATGAACTGATACAGTTTTCCCCCCCAGTGAGATTAGCCTGTGAGCCATACGGTTTTCTGTACCTCAGTTCACCTGCCGAAACCCGGGATCGAACCAGGGACATTTAGATCTTCAGTCTAACGCTCTCCCAACTGAGCTATTTCGGCTTGCAAGTGTCACAGTCAGAATGTATTTTAACATTGACTGTTACTTGTTACACAAATGAACTGATACAGTTTTTCCCCCAGTGAGATTAGCCTGTGAGCCATACCCCCTTTCTGAAACCAGCTCCTCGCCACTCGCCCTACACACTTGCCCTCGATATGTGCGTTCACGCGAGGCTGCGCCATATTAAGTGTCGTCCGAAACCAAGCAGCCTTGAGTGGAAGTGGCTTATAAAGCCCTCAAGAGCGAGTCTGTGCCGATCTAGACTCGATTGCCTTGTGCAGCCCTGCTCTCTGTCCGCATGGAAATCAAGACCTACAAATGGAAGTACCACCACAAATAAATGATAAATAAATCTTCATCTGATGCAGAATAGACAACGCTCCAACTGATGTTCACAAGGGCTCTTTATTTACCCCACCGTGAAAAACTATAAATGAAACCACACAAACAAAACAACTTTTAACACAATGATTTATAAACACCATGGATGTATATGACATGTCATTTTTGACAGTCACGCTGTATTTCCTTTTTCCATATGAATGAAATCCACATGTAACACAAACATACACGATGCAATGCAATATAACTGTAGGCCTACAAACAAAATAAAAGGTAACACAATTGCATGATGGTAACCATGGCAACAAATGGTGTCTCTTTCCTGTTTCTGCACAAGGAGGGCGAGTGTATTTCCAAACAGTTTTCTATACCCAGCACCCTAATCAAGGGAACTTGATTCAGCTGGAGGGGCACTTCCTGACAAGGGAACCTCCCGAGAGCACTTCAAGTCAAGGGACTGGTTTCAGAAAGGGCCATACAGTTTTCTGTACCTCAGTTCACCTGCCGAAACCCGGGATCGAAACAGGGACATTTAGATCTTCAGTCTAAAGCTCTCCCAACTGAGCTATTTCGGCTTGCAAGTGTCACATCCAGAATGTATTTTAACATTGACTGTTACTTGTTACTTCTTAAACAAATTAACTGATACAGTTTTTCCCCCAGTGAGATCAGCCTGTGAGCCATACGGTTTTCTGTACCTCAGTTCACCTGCCGAAACCCGGGATCGAACCAGGGACATTTAGATCTTCAGTCTAACGCTCTCCCAACTGAGCTATTTCGGCTTGCAAGTGTCACATCCAGAATGTATTTTAACATTGATTGTTACTTGTTAAACAAATAAAGTCATACAGCTTGCCTTGGAGTCATACGGTTTTCTGTAGCTCAGTTCACTTGCCTTACCCCAGGATTGAACGAGGGATATTTTGATCTTCAGTCTAACGCTCTCCCAACTGAGCTATTTCGGCTTGCTGGTGTCACATCCAGAATGTATTTTTACATTGACTGTTACTTCTTAAATCTTAAACAAATGAACTGATACAGTTTTTCCCCCAGTGAGATCAGCCTGTGAGCCATACGGTTTTCTGTACCTCAGTTCACCTGCCGAAACCCGGGATCGAACCAGGGACATTTAGATCTTCAGTCTAACGCTCTCCCAAATTAGCTATTTCGGCTTGCAAGAGTCGCATCCATAATGTATTTTAACATGTATTGTTACTTGTTAAACAAATAAACTCATACAGCTTTTCCCCCAGTGAGATCGGCCTGTGAGCCATACTGTTTCCTGTACCTCATTTCACCTGCCTAAACCCGGGATCGAACTAGGGACATTTAGATCTTCAGTCTAACGCTCTCCCAACTGAGCTATTTCGGCTTGCAAGTGTCACATCCAGAATGTATTTTAACATTGACTGTTACTTGTTACTTCTTAAACAAATGAACTGATACAGTTTTTCCCACAGTGCGATCAGCCTGTGGGCCATACGGTTTTCTGTACCTCAGTTCACCTGCCGAAACCCGGGATCGAACCACGGACATTTAGATCTTCAGTCTAACGCTCTCCCAACTGAGCTATTTCGGCTTGCAAGTGTCACATCCAGAATGTATTTTAACATTGACTGTTACTTGTTACTTCTTAAACAAATGAACTGATACAGTTTTTCCCCCAGTGATATCAGCCTGTGGGCCATACGGTTTTCTGTAACTCAGTTCACCTGCCGAAACCCGGGATCGAACCAGGGACATTTAGATCTTCAGTCTAACGCTCTCCCAACTGAGCTATTTCGGCTTACAAGTGTCACATCCAGAATGTATTTTAACATTGACTGTTACTTGTTAAACAAATAAACTCATACAGCTTTTCCCCCAGTGAGATCAGCCTGTGGGCCATACGGTTTTCTGTACCTCAGTTCACCTGCCGAAACCCGGGATCGAACCAGGGACATTTAGATCTTCAGTCTAACGCTCTCCCAACTGAGCTATTTCGGCTTGCAAGTGTCACATCCAGAATGTATTTTAAGATTGACTGTTACTTGTTAAACCAATAAACTCATACAGCTTTTCCCCCATTGAGATCAGCCTTGGAGTCAAACGGTTTTCTGTACCTCAGTTCACTTGCCTAAACCCAGGATTGAGCCAGGGACATTTAGATCCTCAGTGTAACGCTCTCCCAACTGAGCTATTTCGGCTTGCAAGTGTCACATTCAGAATGTATTTTAACATTGACTGTTACTTGTTACTTCTTAAACAAATGAACTGATACAGTTTCCCCCCCAGTGAGATTAGCCTGTGAGCCATACGGTTTTCTGTACCTCAGTTCACCTGCCGAAACCCGGGATCGAACCAGGGACATTTAGATCTTCAGTCTAACGCTCTCCCAACCGAGCTATTTCGGCTTGCAAGAGTCACATCCAGAATGGATTTTTACAGTGACTGTTACTTGTTACTTCTTAAACAAATAAACTCATACAGCTTTTCCCCCAGTGAGATGAGCCTTGGAGTCATACGGTTTTCTGTACCTCATTTCAACTGCCGAAACCCGGGATCTAACCAGGGACATTTAGATCTTCAGTCTAACGCTCTCCCAACTGAGCTATTTCGGCTTGCAAGTGTCACATCCAGAATGTATTTTTACAGTGACTGTTACTTGTTACTTAAACAAATGAACTGATACAGCTTTTCCCACAGTGAGATCAGCCTGTGAGCCATACGGTTTTCTGTACCACAGTTCACCTGCCGAAACCCGGGATCGATCCAGGGACATTTAGATCTTCAGTCTAACGCTCTCCCAACTGAGCTATTTCGGCTTGCAAGAGTCGCATCCATAATGTATTTTAACATGTATTGTTACTTGTTAAACAAATAAACTCATACAGCTTTTCCCCCAGTGAGATCGGCCTGTGAGCCATACTGTTTCCTGTACCTCATTTCACTTGCCGAAACCCGGGATCGAACCAGGGACATTTAGATCTTCAGTCTAAGGCTCTCCCAACTGAGCTATTTCGGCTTGCAAGTGTCACATCCAGAATGTATTTTAACATTGACTGTTACTTGTTACTTCTTAAACAAATGAACTGATACAGTTTTTCCCCCAGTGAGATCAGCCTGTGGGCCATACGGTTTTCTGTACCTCAGTTCACCTGCCGAAACCCGGGATCGAACCAGGCACATTTAGATCTTCAGTCTACCGCTCTCCCAACTGAGCTATTTCGGCTTGCAAGTGTCACATCCAGAATGGATTTTTACAGTGACTGTTACTTGTTACTTCTTAAACAAATAAACTCATACAGCTTTTCCCCAGTGAGATGAGCCTTGGAGTCATACGGTTTTCTGTACCTCATTTCAACTGCCGAAACCCGGGATCGAACCAGGGACATTTAGATCTTCAGTCTAACGCTCTCCCAACTGAGCTATTTCGGCTTGCAAGTGTCACATCCAGAATGTAATTTTACAGTGACTGTTACTTGTTACTTCTTAAACAAATGAACTGATACAGCTTTTCCCCCAGTGAGATCAGCCTTGGAGTCATACGGTTTTCTGTACCTCATTTCACCTGCCGAAACCCGGGATCGAACCAGGGACATTTAGATCTTCAGTCTAACGCTCTCCCAACTGAGCTATTTTGGCTTGCAAGTGTCACATCCAGAATGTATTTTAACATTGACTGTTACTTGTTACTTCTTAAACAAATGAACTGATACAGTTTTTCCCCCAGTGAGATCAGCCTGTGGGCCATACGGTTTTCTGTACCTCAGTTCACCTGCCGAAACCCGAGATCGAACCAGGGACATTTAGATCTTCAGTCTAACGCTCTCCCAACTGAGCTATTTTGGCTTGCAAGTGTCACATCCAGAATGGATTTTTACAGTGACTGTTACTTGTTACTTCTTATCTTAAACAAATGGACTCTTTTCCCCCAGTGAGATGAGCCTTGGAGTCATACGGTTTTCTGTACCTCATTTCACCTGCCGAAACCCGGGATCGAACCAGGGACATTTAGATCTTCAGTCTAACGCTCTCCCAACTGAGCTATTTTAGCTTGCAAGTGTCACATCCAGAATGTATTTTAACATTGACTGTTACTTGTTACTTCTTAAACAAATGAACTGATACAGTTTTACCCCCAGTGAGATCAGCCTGTGGGCCATACGGTTTTCTGTACCTCAGTTCACCTGCCGAAACCCGGGATCGAACCAGGGACATTTAGATCTTCAGTCTAACGCTCTCCCAACTGAGCTATTTCGGCTTGCTGGTGTCACATCCAGAATGTATTTTTACATTGACTGTTACTTCTTAAATCTTAAACAAATGAACTGATACAGTTTTTCCCCCAGTGAGATCAGCCTGTGAGCCATACGGTTTTCTGTACTTCAGTTCACCTGCCGAAACCCGGGATCGAACCAGGGACATTTAGATCTTCAGTCTAACGCTCTCCCAAATGAGCTATTTCGGCTTGCAAGAGTCGCATCCATAATGTATTTTAACATGTATTGTTACTTGTTAAACAAATAAACTCATACAGCTTTTCCCCCAGTGAGATCGGCCTGTGAGCCATACTGTTTCCTGTACCTCATTTCACCTGCCTAAACCCGGGATCGAACTAGGGACATTTAGATCTTCAGTCTAACGCTCTCCCAACTGAGCTATTTCGGCTTGCAAGTGTCACATCCAGAATGTATTTTAACATTGACTGTTACTTGTTAAACAAATGAACTGATACAGTTTTTCCCACAGTGCGATCAGCCTGTGGGCCATACGGTTTTCTGTACCTCAGTTCACCTGCCGAAACCCGGGATCGAACCACGGACATTTAGATCTTCAGTCTAACGCTCTCCCAACTGAGCTATTTCGGCTTGCAAGTGTCACATCCAGAATGTATTTTAACATTGACTGTTACTTGTTACTTCTTAAACAAATGAACTGATACAGTTTTTCCCCCAGTGATATCAGCCTGTGGGCCATACGGTTTTCTGTAACTCAGTTCACCTGCCGAAACCCGGGATCGAACCAGGGACATTTAGATCTTCAGTCTAACGCTCTCCCAACTGAGCTATTTCGGCTTACAAGTGTCACATCCAGAATGTATTTTAACATTGACTGTTACTTGTTAAACAAATAAACTCATACAGCTTTTCCCCCAGTGAGATCAGCCTGTGGGCCATACGGTTTTCTGTACCTCAGTTAACCTGCCGAAACCCGGGATCGAACCAGGGACATTTAGATCTTCAGTCTAACGCTCTCCCAACTGAGCTATTTCGGCTTGCAAGTGTCACATCCAGAATGTATTTTAAGATTGACTGTTACTTGTTAAACCAATAAACTCATACAGCTTTTCCCCCATTGAGATCAACCTTGGAGTCAAACGGTTTTCTGTACCTCAGTTCACTTGCCTAAACCCAGGATTGAGCCAGGGACATTTAGATCCTCAGTGTAACGCTCTCCCAACTGAGCTATTTCGGCTTGCAAGTGTCACATTCAGAATGTATTTTAACATTGACTGTTACTTGTTACTTCTTAAACAAATGAACTGATACAGTTTTTCCCCCAGTGAGATCAGCCTGTGAGCCATACGGTTTTCTCTACCTGAGTTCACTTGCCTAAACCCAGGATTGAGCCAGGGACATTTAGATCCTCAGTGTAACGCTCTCCCAACTGAGCTATTTCGGCTTGCAAGTGTCACATTCAGAATGTATTTTAACATTGACTGTTACTTGTTACTTCTTAAACAAATGAACTGATACAGTTTTTCCCCCAGTGAGATCAGCCTGTGGGCCATACGGTTTTCTGTACCTCAGTTCACCTGCCGAAACCCGGGATCGAACGAGGCACATTTAGATCTTCAGTCTAACGCTCTCCCAACTGAGCTATTTCGGCTTGCAAGTGTCACATCCAGAATGGATTTTTACAGTGACTGTTACTTGTTACTTCTTAAACAAATAAACTCATACAGCTTTTCCCCAGTGAGATGAGCCTTGGACTCATACGGTTTTCTGTACCTCATTTCAACTGCCGAAACCCGGGATCGAACCAGGGACATTTAGATCTTCAGTCTAACGCTCTCCCAACTGAGCTATTTCGGCTTGCAAGTGTCACATCCAGAATGTAATTTTACAGTGACTGTTACTTGTTACTTCTTAAACAAATGAACTGATACAGCTTTTCCCCCAGTGAGATCAGCCTTGGAGTCATACGGTTTTCTGTACCTCATTTCACCTGCCGAAACCCGGGATCGAACCAGGGACATTTAGATCTTCAGTCTAACGCTCTCCCAACTGAGCTATTTTGGCTTGCAAGTGTCACATCCAGAATGTATTTTAACATTGACTGTTACTTGTTACTTCTTAAACAAATGAACTGATACAGTTTTTCCCCCAGTGAGATCAGCCTGTGGGCCATACGGTTTTCTGTACCTCAGTTCACCTGCCGAAACCCGAGATCGAACCAGGGACATTTAGATCTTCAGTCTAACGCTCTCCCAACTGAGCTATTTTGGCTTGCAAGTGTCACATCCAGAATGGATTTTTACAGTGACTGTTACTTGTTACTTCTTATCTTAAACAAATTGACTCTTTTCCCCCAGTGAGATGAGCCTTGGAGTCATACGGTTTTCTGTACCTCATTTCACCTGCCGAAACCCGGGATCGAACCAGGGACATTTAGATCTTCAGTCTAACGCTCTCCCAACTGAGCTATTTTAGCTTGCAAGTGTCACATCCAGAATGTATTTTAACATTGACTGTTACTTGTTACTTCTTAAACAAATGAACTGATACAGTTTTACCCCCAGTGAGATCAGCCTGTGGGCCATACGGTTTTCTGTACCTCAGTTCACCTGCCGAAACCCGGGATCGAACCAGGGACATTTAGATCTTCAGTCTAACGCTCTCCCAACTGAGCTATTTCGGCTTGCAAGTGTCACATCCAGAATGTATTTTAACATTGACTGTTACTTGTTAAACAAATAAACTGATACAGCTTTTCCCCCAGTGAGATCAGCCTTGGAGTCATACGGTTTTCTGTACCTCATTTCACCTGCCGAAACCCGGGATCGAACCAGGGACATTTAGATCTTCAGTCTAACGCTCTCCCAACTGAGCTATTTCGGCTTGCAAGTTTCACATCCAGAATGTATTTTAACATTGACTGTTACTTGTTAAACAAATAAAATCATACAGCTTTTCCCCCAGTGAGATCAGCCTTGGAGTCATACGGTTTTCTGTACCTCATTTCACCTGCCGAAACCCGGGATCGAACAAGGGACATTTAGATCTTCAGTCTAACGCTCTCCCAACTGAGGTATTTTTACAGTGATTGTTACTTGTTACTTCTTAAACAAATGAACTGATACAGTTTTTCCCCCAGTGAGATCAGCCTGTGAGCCATACGGTTTTCTCTACCTGAGTTCACCTGCCGAAACCCGGGATCGAACCAGGGACATTTAGATCTTCAGTCTAACGCTCTCCCAACTGAGCTATTTCGGCTTGCAAGTGTCACATCCAGAATGTATTTTAACATTGACTGTTACTTGTTAAACAAATAAACTCATACAGCTTTTACCCCAGTGAGATCAGCCTTGGAGTCATACGGTTTTCTGTACCTCATTTCACCTGCCGAAACCCGGGATCGAACAAGGGACATTTAGATCTTCAGTCTAACGCTCTCCCAACTGAGGTATTTTTACAGTGATTGTTACTTGTTACTTCTTAAACAAATGAACTGATACAGTTTTTCCCCCAGTGAGATCAGCCTGTGAGCCATACGGTTTTCTCTACCTGAGTTCACCTGCCGAAACCCGGGATCGAACCAGGGACATTTAGATCTTCAGTCTAACACTCTCCCAACTGAGCTATTTCGGCTTGCAAGTGTCACATCCAGAATGTATTTTAACATTGACTGTTACTTGTTAAACAAATAACCTCATACAGGTTTTCCCCCAGTGAGATCAGACTTGGAGTCATACGGTTTACTGTACCTCATTTCACCTGCCAAAACCCGGGATCGAACCAGGGACATTTAGATCTTCAGTCTAACGCCCTCCCAACTGAGCTATTTCAGCTAGCAAGTGTCACATCCAGAATGTATTTTAACATTGACTGTTACTTGTTACTTCTTAAACAAATTAACTGATACAGTTTTTCCCCCAGTGAGATCAGCCTGTGAGCCATACCGTTTTCTGTACCTCAGTTCACCTGCCGAAACGCGGGATCGAACCAGGGACATTTAGATCTTCAGTCTAACGCTCTCCCAACTGAGCTATTTCGGCTTGCAAGTGTCACATCCAGAATGTATTTCAACATTGACTGTTACTTGTTACTTCTTAAACAAATGAACTGATACAGTTTTTCCCCCAGTGAGATTAGCCTGTGATCCATACGGTTTTCTGTACCTCAGTTCACGTGCCGAAACCCGGGATCGAACCAGGGACATTTAGATCTTCAGTCTAACGCTCTCCCAACTGAGCTATTTCGGCTTGAAAGTGTCACATCCAGAATGTATTTTAACATGGACTGTTACTTGTTAAACAAATAACCTCATACAGGTTTTCCCCCAGTGAGATCAGACTTGGAGTCATACGGTTTACTGTACCTCATTTCACCTGCCGAAACCCGGGATCGAACCAGGGACATTTAGATCTTCAGTCTAACGCTCTCACAACTGAGCTATTTTGGCTTGCAAGTGTGACATCCAGAATGTATTTTAACATTGACTGTTACTTATTACTTCTTAAACAAATGAACTGATACAGTTTTTCCCCCAGTGAGATCAGCCTGTGGGCCATACGGTTTTCTGTACCTCAGTTCACCTGCCGAAACCCGAGATCGAACCAGGGACATTTAGATCTTCAGTCTAACGCTCTCCCAACTGAGCTATTTTGGCTTGCAAGTGTCACATCCAGAATGGATTTTTACAGTGACTGTTACTTGTTACTTCTTATCTTAAACAAATTGACTCTTTTCCCCCAGTGAGATGAGCCTTGGAGTCATACGGTTTTCTGTACCTCATTTCACCTGCCGAAACCCGGGATCGAACCAGGGACATTTAGATATTCAGTCTAACGCTCTCCCAACTGAGCTATTTTAGCTTGCAAGTGTCACATCCAGAATGTATTTTAACATTGACTGTTACTTGTTACTTCTTAAACAAATGAACTGATACAGTTTTACCCCCAGTGAGATCAGCCTGTGGGCCATACGGTTTTCTGTACCTCAGTTCACCTGCCGAAACCCGGGATCGAACCAGGGACATTTAGATCTTCAGTCTAACGCTCTCCCAACTGAGCTATTTCGGCTTGCAAGTGTCACATCCAGAATGTATTTTAACATTGACTGTTACTTGTTAAACAAATAAACTGATACAGCTTTTCCCCCAGTGAGATCAGCCTTGGAGTCATACGGTTTTCTGTACCTCATTTCACCTGCCGAAACCCGGGATCGAACCAGGGACATTTAGATCTTCAGTCTAACGCTCTCCCAACTGAGCTATTTCGGCTTGCAAGTGTCACATCCAGAATGTATTTTAACATTGACTGTTACTTGTTAAACAAATAAAATCATACAGCTTTTCCCCCAGTGAGATCAGCCTTGGAGTCATACGGTTTTCTGTACCTCATTTCACCTGCCGAAACCCGGGATCGAACAAGGGACATTTAGATCTTCAGTCTAACGCTCTCCCAACTGAGGTATTTTTACAGTGATTGTTACTTGTTACTTCTTAAACAAATGAACTGATACAGTTTTTCCCCCAGTGAGATCAGCCTGTGAGCCATACGGTTTTCTCTACCTGAGTTCACCTGCCGAAACCCGGGATCGAACCAGGGACATTTAGATCTTCAGTCTAACGCTCTCCCAACTGAGCTATTTCGGCTTGCAAGTGTCACATCCAGAATGTATTTTAACATTGACTGTTACTTGTTAAACAAATAAACTCATACAGCTTTTCCCCCAGTGAGATCAGCCTTGGAGTCATACGGTTTTCTGTACCTCATTTCACCTGCCGAAACCCGGGATCGAACAAGGGACATTTAGATCTTCAGTCTAACGCTCTCCCAACTGAGGTATTTTTACAGTGATTGTTACTTGTTACTTCTTAAACAAATGAACTGATACAGTTTTTCCCCCAGTGAGATCAGCCTGTGAGCCATACGGTTTTCTCTACCTGAGTTCACCTGCCGAAACCCGGGATCGAACCAGGGACATTTAGATCTTCAGTCTAACGCTCTCCCAACTGAGCTATTTCGGCTTGCAAGTGTCACATCCAGAATGTATTTTAACATTGACTGTTACTTGTTAAACAAATAACCTCATACAGGTTTTCCCCCAGTGAGATCAGACTTGGAGTCATACGGTTTACTGTACCTCATTTCACCTGCCAAAACCCGGGATCGAACCAGGGACATTTAGATCTTCAGTCTAACGCCCTCCCAACTGAGCTATTTCAGCTAGCAAGTGTCACATCCAGAATGTATTTTAACATTGACTGTTACTTGTTACTTCTTAAACAAATTAACTGATACAGTTTTTCCCCCAGTGAGATCAGCCTGTGAGCCATACCGTTTTCTGTACCTCAGTTCACCTGCCGAAACGCGGGATCGAACCAGGGACATTTAGATCTTCAGTCTAACGCTCTCCCAACTGAGCTATTTCGGCTTGCAAGTGTCACATCCAGAATGTATTTCAACATTGACTGTTACTTGTTACTTCTTAAACAAATGAACTGATACAGTTTTTCCCCCAGTGAGATTAGCCTGTGATCCATACGGTTTTCTGTACCTCAGTTCACGTGCCGAAACCCGGGATCGAACCAGGGACATTTAGATCTTCAGTCTAACGCTCTCCCAACTGAGCTATTTCGGCTTGAAAGTGTCACATCCAGAATGTATTTTAACATGGACTGTTACTTGTTAAACAAATAACCTCATACAGGTTTTCCCCCAGTGAGATCAGACTTGGAGTCATACGGTTTACTGTACCTCATTTCACCTGCCGAAACCCGGGATCGAACCAGGGACATTTAGATCTTCAGTCTAACGCTCTCACAACTGAGCTATTTCGGCTTGCAAGTGTGACATCCAGAATGTATTTTAACATTGACTGTTACTTATTACTTCTTAAACAAATGAACTGATACAGTTTTTCCCCCAGTGAGATCAGCCTGTGGGCCATACGGTTTTCTGTACCTCAGTTCACCTGCCGAAACCCGAGATCGAACCAGGGACATTTAGATCTTCAGTCTAACGCTCTCCCAACTGAGCTATTTTGGCTTGCAAGTGTCACATCCAGAATGGATTTTTACAGTGACTGTTACTTGTTACTTCTTATCTTAAACAAATTGACTCTTTTCCCCCAGTGAGATGAGCCTTGGAGTCATACGGTTTTCTGTACCTCATTTCACCTGCCGAAACCCGGGATCGAACCAGGGACATTTAGATATTCAGTCTAACGCTCTCCCAACTGAGCTATTTTAGCTTGCAAGTGTCACATCCAGAATGTATTTTAACATTGACTGTTACTTGTTACTTCTTAAACAAATGAACTGATACAGTTTTACCCCCAGTGAGATCAGCCTGTGGGCCATACGGTTTTCTGTACCTCAGTTCACCTGCCGAAACCCGGGATCGAACCAGGGACATTTAGATCTTCAGTCTAACGCTCTCCCAACTGAGCTATTTCGGCTTGCAAGTGTCACATCCAGAATGTATTTTAACATTGGCTGTTACTTGTTAAACAAATAAACTGATACAGCTTTTCCCCCAGTGAGATCAGCCTTGGAGTCATACGGTTTTCTGTACCTCATTTCACCTGCCGAAACCCGGGATCGAACCAGGGACATTTAGATCTTCAGTCTAACGCTCTCCCAACTGAGCTATTTCGGCTTGCAAGTGTCACATCCAGAATGTATTTTAACATTGACTGTTACTTGTTAAACAAATAAAATCATACAGCTTTTCCCCCAGTGAGATCAGCCTTGGAGTCATACGGTTTTCTGTACCTCATTTCACCTGCCGAAACCCGGGATCGAACAAGGGACATTTAGATATTCAGTCTAACGCTCTCCCAACTGAGGTATTTTTACAGTGATTGTTACTTGTTACTTCTTAAACAAATGAACTGATACAGTTTTTCCCCCAGTGAGATCAGCCTGTGAGCCATACGGTTTTCTCTACCTGAGTTCACCTGCCGAAACCCGGGATCGAACCAGGGACATTTAGATCTTCAGTCTAACGCTCTCCCAACTGAGCTATTTCGGCTTGCAAGTGTCACATCCAGAATGTATTTTAACATTGACTGTTACTTGTTAAACAAATAAACTCATACAGCTTTTCCCCCAGTGAGATCAGCCTTGGAGTCATACGGTTTTCTGTACCTCATTTCACCTGCCGAAACCCGGGATCGAACAAGGGACATTTAGATCTTCAGTCTAACGCTCTCCCAACTGAGGTATTTTTACAGTGATTGTTACTTGTTACTTCTTAAACAAATGAACTGATACAGTTTTTCCCCCAGTGAGATCAGCCTGTGAGCCATACGGTTTTCTCTACCTGAGTTCACCTGCCGAAACCCGGGATCGAACCAGGGACATTTAGATCTTCAGTCTAACGCTCTCCCAACTGAGCTATTTCGGCTTGCAAGTGTCACATCCAGAATGTATTTTAACATTGACTGTTACTTGTTAAACAAATAACCTCATACAGGTTTTCCCCCAGTGAGATCAGACTTGGAGTCATACGGTTTACTGTACCTCATTTCACCTGCCAAAACCCGGGATCGAACCAGGGACATTTAGATCTTCAGTCTAACGCCCTCCCAACTGAGCTATTTCAGCTAGCAAGGGTCACATCCAGAATGTATTTTAACATTGACTGTTACTTGTTACTTCTTAAACAAATTAACTGATACAGTTTTTCCCCCAGTGAGATCAGCCTGTGAGCCATACCGTTTTCTGTACCTCAGTTCACCTGCCGAAACGCGGGATCGAACCAGGGACATTTAGATCTTCAGTCTAACGCTCTCCCAACTGAGCTATTTCGGCTTGCAAGTGTCACATCCAGAATGTATTTCAACATTGACTGTTACTTGTTACTTCTTAAACAAATGAACTGATACAGTTTTTCCCCCAGTGAGATTAGCCTGTGATCCATACGGTTTTCTGTACCTCAGTTCACGTGCCGAAACCCGGGATCGAACCAGGGACATTTAGATCTTCAGTCTAACGCTCTCCCAACTGAGCTATTTCGGCTTGAAAGTGTCACATCCAGAATGTATTTTAACATGGACTGTTACTTGTTAAACAAATAACCTCATACAGGTTTTCCCCCAGTGAGATCAGACTTGGAGTCATACGGTTTACTGTACCTCATTTCACCTGCCGAAACCCGGGATCGAACCAGGGACATTTAGATCTTCAGTCTAACGCTCTCACAACTGAGCTATTTCGGCTTGCAAGTGTGACATCCAGAATGTATTTTAACATTGACTGTTACTTATTACTTCTTAAACAAATGAACTGATACAGTTTTTCTCCCAGTGAGTCATACAGTTTTCTGTACCTCAGTTCACCTGCCGAAACCCGGGATCGAACCAGGGACATTTAGATCTTCAGTCTAACGCTCTCCCAACTGAGCTATTTCGGCTTGCAAGTGTCACATCCAGAATGTATTTCAACATTGACTGTTACTTGTTACTTCTTAAACAAATTAACTGATACAGTTTTTCTCCCAGTGAGATCAGCCTGTGAGCCATACAGTTTTCTGTACCTCATTTCACCTGCCGAAATCCCGGATCGAACCAGGGACATTTAGATCTTCAGTCTAACACTCTCAGAACTGAGCTATTTAGGCTTGCAAGTGTCACATCCAGAATGTATTTTAACATTGATTGTTACTTGTTAAACAAATAACCTCATACAGGTTTTCCCCCAGTGAGATCAGACTTGGAGTCATACGGTTTACTGTACCTCATTTCACCTGCCAAAACCCGGGATCGAACCAGGGACATTTAGATCTTCAGTCTAACGCTCTCCCAACTGAGCTATTTCGGCTTGCAAGTGTCACATCCAGAATGTATTTTAACATTGACTGTTACTTGTTAAACAAATAAACTCATACAGCTTTTCCCCCAGTGAGATCGGCCTGTGAGCCATACTGTTTCCTGTACCTCATTTCACCTGCCGAAACCCGGGATCGAACCAGGGACATTTAGATCTTCAGTCTAACGCTCTCCCAACTGAGCTATTTCGGCTTGCAAGTGTCACATCCAGAATGTATGTTACTTGTTAAACAAATAACCTCATACAGCTTTTCCCCCAGTGAGATCAGACTTGGAGTCATACGGTTTACTGTACCTCATTTCACCTGCCAAAACCCGGGATCGAACCAGGGACATTTAGATCTTCAGTCTAACGCTCTCCCAACTGAGCTATTTCAGCTAGCAAGTGTCACATCCAGAATGTATTTTAACATTGACTGTTACTTGTTACTTCTTAAACAAATGAACTGATACAGTTTTTCCCCCAGTGAGTCATACGGTTTTCTGTACCTCAGTTCACCTGCCGAAACCCGGGATCGAAACAGGGACATTTAGATCTTCAGTCTAACGCTCTCCCAACTGAGCTATTTCGGCTTGCAAGTGTCACATCCAGAATGTATTTCAACATTGACTGTTACTTGTTACTTCTTAAACAAATTAACTGATACAGTTTTTCTCCCAGTGAGATCAGCCTGTGAGCCATACAGTTTTCTGTACCTCATTTCACCTGCCGAAATCCGGGATCGAACCAGGGACATTTAGATCTTCAGTCTAACACTCTCAGAACTGAGCTATTTAGGCTTGCAAGTGTCACATCCAGAATGTATTTTAACATTGATTGTTACTTGTTAAACAAATAACCTCATACAGGTTTTCCCCCAGTGAGATCAGACTTGGAGTCATACGGTTTACTGTACCTCATTTCACCTGCCAAAACCCGGGATCGAACCAGGGACATTTAGATCTTCAGTCTAACGCTCTCCCAACTGAGCTATTTCGGCTTGCAAGTTTCACATCCAGAATGTATTTTAACATTGACTGTTACTTGTTAAACAAATAAACTCATACAGCTTTTCCCCCAGTGAGATCGGCCTGTGAGCCATACTGTTTCCTGAACCTCATTTCACCTGCCGAAACCCAGGATCGAACCAGGGACATTTAGATCTTCAGTCTAACGCTCTCCCAACTGAGCTATTTCGGCTTGCAAGTGTCACATCCAGAATGTATTTTAACATTGACTGTTACTTGATACTTCTTAAACAAATGAACTGACACAGTTTTTCCCCCAGTGAGATCAGCCTGTGGGCCATACGGTGTTCTGTACCGCAGTTCACCTGCCGAAACCCGGGATCGAACCAGGGACATTTAGATCTTCAGTCTAACGCTCTCCCAACTGAGCTATTTCGGGTTGCAAATGTGTCACATCCAGAATGTATTTTAACATTGACTGTTACTTGTTACTTCTTAAACAAATGAACTGATACAGTTTTTCCCCCAGTGAGATCAGCCTGTAGGCCATACGGTTTTCTGTACCTCAGTTCACCTGCCGAAACCCGGGATCGAACCAGGGACATTTAGATCTTCAGTCTAACGCTCTCCCAACTGAGCTATTTCGGCTTGCAAGAGTCGCATCCATAATGTATTTTAACATGTATTGTTACTTGTTAAACAAATAAACTCATACAGCTTTTCCCCCAGTGAGATCGGCCTGTGAGCCATACTGTTTCCTGTACCTCATTTCACCTGCCGAAACCCGGGATCGAACCAGGGACATTTAGATCTTCAGTCTAACGCTCTCCCAACTGAGCTATTTCGGCTTGCAAGTGTCACATCCAGAATGTATTTTAAGATTGACTGTTACTTGTTAAACAAATAAACTCATAGAGCTTTTCCCCCAGTGAGATCAGCCTGTGAGCCATACGGTTTTCTGTAACTCAGTTCACCTGCCGAAACCCGGGATCGAACCAGGGACATTTAGATCTTCAGTCTAACGCTCTCCCAACTGAGCTATTTCGGCCTGCAAGTGTCACATCCAGAATGTATTTTAACATTGACTGTTACTTGTTACTTCTTAAACAAATTAACTGATACAGTTTTTCCCCCAGTGAGATCAGCCTGTGAGCCATACGGTTTTCTGTACCTCAGTTCACCTGCCGAAATGCGGGATTGAACCAGGGACATTTAGATCTTCAGTCTAACGCTCTCCCAACTGAGCTATTTCGGCTTGCAAGTGTCACATTCAGAATGTATTTTAACATTGACTGTTACTTGTTACTTCTTAAACAAATGAACTGATACAGTTTTTCCCCCAGTGAGATCAGCCTGTGGGCCATAAGGTTTCTGTACCTCAGTTCACCTGCCGAAACCCGGGATCGAACCAGGGACATTTAGATCTTCAGTCTAACGCTCTCCCAACTGAGCTATTTCGGCTTACAAGTGTCACATCCAGAATGTATTTTAACATTGACTGTTACTTGTTAAACAAATAAACTCATACAGCTTTTCCCCCAGTGAGATCAGCCTGTGGGCCATACGGTTTTCTGTACCTCAGTTCACCTGCCGAAACCCG
The DNA here is from genome assembly GCF_963924005.1 of Protomyctophum bolini. Taxonomy (NCBI): domain Eukaryota; kingdom Metazoa; phylum Chordata; class Actinopteri; order Myctophiformes; family Myctophidae; genus Protomyctophum; species Protomyctophum bolini. The sequence continues at coordinate 34,059,008 of NC_137882.1, forward strand.
AGATCGAACCAGGGACATTTAGATCTTCAGTCTAACGCTCTCCCAACTGAGCTATTTCGGCTTGCAAGTGTCACATCCAGAATGTATTTTAAGATTGACTGTTACTTGTTAAACAAATAAACTCATACAGCTTTTCCCCCATTGAGATCAGCCTTGGAGTCAAACGGTTTCATGTACCTCAGTTCACTTGCCTAAACCCAGGATTGAGCCAGGGACATTTAGATCCTCAGTGTAACGCTCTCCCAACTGAGCTATTTCGGCTTGCAAGTGTCACATTCAGAATGTATTTTAACATTGACTGTTACTTGTTACTTCTTAAACAAATGAACTGATACAGTTTTTCCCCCAGTGAGATCAGCCTGTGGGCCATACGGTTTTCTGTACCTTAGTTCACCTGCCGAAACCCGGGATCGAACCAGGCACATTTAGATCTTCAGTCTAACGCTCTCCCAACTGAGCTATTTCGGCTTGCAAGTGTCACATCCAGAATGGATTTTTACAGTGACTGTTACTTGTTACTTCTTAAACAAATAAACTCATACAGCTTTTCCCCAGTGAGATGAGCCTTGGAGTCATAAGGTTTTCTGTACCTCATTTCAACTGCCGAAACCCGGGATCGAACCAGGGACATTTAGATCTTCAGTCTAACGCTCTCCCAACTGAGCTATTTCGGCTTGCAAGTGTCACATCCAGAATGTAATTTTACAGTGACTGTTACTTGTTACTTCTTAAACAAATGAACTGATACAGCTTTTCCCCCAGTGAGATCAGCCTTGGAGTCATACGGTTTTCTGTACCTCATTTCACCTGCCGAAACCCGGGATCGAACCAGGGACATTTAGATCTTCAGTCTAACGCTCTCCCAACTGAGCTATTTTGGCTTGCAAGTGTCACATCCAGAATGTATTTTAAGATTGACTGTTACTTGTTAAACAAATAAACTCATACAGCTTTTCCCCCATTGAGATCAGCCTTGGAGTCAAACGGTTTTATGTACCTCAGTTCACTTGCCTAAACCCAGGATTGAGCCAGGGACATTTAGATCCTCAGTGTAACGCTCTCCCAACTGAGCTATTTCGGCTTGCAAGTGTCACATCCAGAATGGATTTTTACAGTGACTGTTACTTGTTACTTCTTAAACAAATAAACTCATACAGCTTTTCCCCAGTGAGATGAGCCTTGGAGTCATACGGTTTTCTGTACCTCATTTCAACTGCCGAAACCCGGGATCGAACCAGGGACATTTAGATCTTCAGTCTAACGCTCTCCCAACTGAGCTATTTCGGCTTGCAAGTGTCACATCCAGAATGTAATTTTACAGTGACTGTTACTTGTTACTTCTTAAACAAATGAACTGATACAGCTTTTCCCCCAGTGAGATCAGCCTGTAGGCCATACGGTTTTCTGTACCTCAGTTCACCTGCCGAAACCCGGGATATTTAGATCTTCAGTCTAACGCTCTCCCAACTGAGCTATTTTGGCTTGCAAGTGTCACATCCAGAATGGATTTTTACAGTGACTGTTACTTGTTACTTCTTAAACAAATTGACTCTTTTCCCCCAGTGAGATGAGCCTTGGAGTCATACGGTTTTCTGTACCTCATTTCACCTGCCGAAACCCAGGATCGAACCAGGGACATTTAGATCTTCAGTCTAACGCTCTCCCAACTGAGCTATTTTGGCTTGCAAGTGTCACATCCAGAATGTATTTTAACATTGACTGTTACTTGTTACTTCTTAAACAAATGAACTGATACAGTTTTTCCCCCAGTGAGATCAGCCTGTGGGCCATACGGTTTTCTGTACCTCAGTTCACCTGCCGAAACCCGGGATCGAACCAGGGACATTTAGATCTTCAGTCTAACGCTCTCCCAAATGAGCTATTTCGGCTTGCAAGTGTCACATCCAGAATGTATTTTAACATTGACTGTTACTTGTTAAACAATTAAACTGATACAGCTTTTCCCCCAGTGAGATCTGCCTTGGAGTCATACGGTTTTCTGTACCTCATTTCACCTGCCGAAACCCGGGATCGAACCAGGGACATTTAGATCTTCAGTCTAACGCTCTCCCAACTGAGCTATTTCGGCTTGCAAGTGTCACATCCAGAATGTATTTTAACATTGACTGTTACTTGTTAAACAAATAAAATCATACAGCTTTTCCCCCAGTGAGATCAGCCTTGGAGTCATACGGTTTTCTGTACCTCATTTCACCTGCCGAAACCCGGGATCGAACAAGGGACATTTAGATCTTCAGTCTAACGCTCTCCCAACTGAGGTATTTTTACAGTGATTGTTACTTGTTACTTCTTAAACAAATGAACTGATACAGTTTTTCCCCCAGTGAGATCAGCCTGTGAGCCATACGGTTTTCTCTACCTCAGTTCACCTGCCGACACCCTGGATCGAACCAGGGACATTTAGATCTTCAGTCTAACGCTCTCCCAACTGAGCTATTTCGGCTTGCAAGTGTCACATCCAGAATGTATTTTAACATTGACTGTTACTTGTTAAACAAATAAACTCATACAGCTTTTCCCCCAGTGAGATCGGCCTGTGAGCCATACTGTTTCCTGTACCTCATTTCACCTGCCGAAACCCGGGATCGAACCAGGGACATTTAGATCTTCAGTCTAACGCTCTCCCAACTGAGCTATTTCGGCTTGCAAGTGTCACATCCAGAATGTATTTTAACATTGACTGTTACTTGTTAAACAAATAACCTCATACAGGTTTTCCCCCAGTGAGATCAGACTTGGAGTCATACGGTTTACTGTACCTCATTTCACCTGCCAAAACCCGGGATCAAACCAGGGACATTTAGATCTTCAGTCTAACGCTCTCCCAACTGAGCTATTTCGTATTGCAAGTGTAATATCCAGAATGTATTTTAACATTGACTGTTACTTATTACTTCTTAAACAAATGAACTGATACAGTTTTTCCCCCAGTGAGCCATACGGTTTTCTGTACCTCAGTTCACCTGCCGAAACCCAGGATCGAACCAGGGACATTTAGATCTTCAGTCTAACGCTCTCCCAACTGAGCTATTTCGGCTTGCAAGTGTCACATCCAGAATGTATTTCAACATTGACTGTTACTTGTTACTTCTTAAACAAATTAACTGATACAGTTTTTCTCCCAGTGAGATCAGCCTGTGAGCCATACAGTTTTCTGTACCTCATTTCACCTGCCGAAATCCGGGATCGAACCAGGGACATTTAGATCTTCAGTCTAACACTCTCAGAACTGAGCTATTTAGGCTTGCAAGTGTCACATCCAGAATGTATTTTAACATTGATTGTTACTTGTTAAACAAATAACCTCATACAGGTTTTCCCCCAGTGAGATCAGACTTGGAGTCATACGGTTTACTGTACCTCATTTCACCTGCCAAAACCCGGGATCGAACAAGTGACATTTAGATCTTCAGTCTAACGCTCTCCCAACTGAGCTATTTCGGCTTGCAAGTGTCACATCCAGAATGTATTTTAACATTGACTGTTACTTATTACTTCTTAAACAAATGAACTGATACAGTTTTTCCCCCAGTGAGATCAGCCTGTGGGCCATAAGGTTTTCTGTACCTCAGTTCACCTGCCGAAACCCGGGATCGAACCAGGGACATTTAGATCTTCAGTCTAACGCTCTCCCAAATGAGCTATTTCGGCTTGCAAGTGTCACATCCAGAATGTATTTTAACATTGACTGTTAATTGTTAAACAAATAAACTCTTACAGGTTTTCCCCAGTGAGATCGGCCTGGGAGTCATACGGTTTTCTGTACCTCAGTTCACCTGCCGAAACCCGGGATTGAACTAGGGATCTTCAGTCTAACGCTCTCCCAACTGAGCTATTTCGGCTTGCAAATGTCACATCCAGAATGTATTTTCACATTGACTGTTACTTGTTACTTCTTAAACAAATGAACTGATACAGTTTTTCCCCCAGTGAGATCAGCCTGTGAGCCATACGGTTTTCTGTACCTCAGTTCACCTGCCGAAACCCGGGATCGAACCAGGGACATTTAGATCTTCAGTCTAACGTTCTCCCAACTGAGCTATTTCGGCTTGCAAGAGTCACATCCAAAATGTATTTTAACATTGATTGTTACTTATTAAACAAATAAACCAGTACAGCTTTTCCCCCAGTGAGATCAGCCTTGGAGTCATAAGGTTTTCTGTACCTCATTTCACCTGCCGAAACCCGGGATCGAACCAGGGACATTTAGATCTTCAGTCTAACGCTCTCCCAACTGAGCTATTTCGGCTTGCAAGTGTCACATCCAGAATGTATTTTAACATTGACTGTTACTTGTTAAACAAATAAACTCATACAGCTTTTCCCCCAGTGAGATCGGCCTGTGAGCCATACTGTTTCCTGAACCTCATTTCACCTGCCGAAACCCAGGATCGAACCAGGGACATTTAGATCTTCAGTCTAACGCTCTCCCAACTGAGCTATTTCGGGTTGCAAGTGTCACATCCAGAATGTATTTTAACATTGACTGTTACTTGATACTTCTTAAACAAATGAACTGACACAGTTTTTCCCCCAGTGAGATCAGCCTGTGGGCCATACGGTGTTCTGTACCGCAGTTCACCTGCCGAAACCCGGGATCGAACCAGGGACATTTAGATCTTCAGTCTAACGCTCTCCCAACTGAGCTATTTCGGCTTGCAAGTGTCACATCCAGAATGTATTTTAACATTGACTGTTACTTGTTACTTCTTAAACAAATGAACTGATACAGTTTTTCCCCCAGTGAGATCAGCCTGTGGGCCATACGGTTTTCTGTACCTCAGTTCACCTGCCGAAACCCGGGATCGAACCAGGGACATTTAGATCTTCAGTCTAACGCTCTCCCAACTGAGCTATTTCGGCTTGCAAGAGTCGCATCCATAATGTATTTTAACATGTATTGTTACTTGTTAAACAAATAAACTCATACAGCTTTTCCCCCAGTGAGATCGGCCTGTGAGCCATACTGTTTCCTGTACCTCATTTCACCTGCCGAAACCCGGGATCGAACCAGGGACATTTAGATCTTCAGTCTAACGCTCTCCCAACTGAGCTATTTCGGCTTGCAAGTGTCACATCCAGAATGTATTTTAAGATTGACTGTTACTTGTTAAACAAATAAACTCATAGAGCTTTTCCCCCAGTGAGATCAGCCTGTGAGCCATACGGTTTTCTGTAAATCAGTTCACCTGCCGAAACCCGGGATCGAACCAGGGACATTTAGATCTTCAGTCTAACGCTCTCCCAACTGAGCTATTTCGGCCTGCAAGTGTCACATCCAGAATGTATTTTAACATTGACTGTTACTTGTTACTTATTAAACAAATTAACTGATACAGTTTTTCCCCCAGTGAGATCAGCCTGTGAGCCATACGGTTTTCTGTACCTCAGTTCACCTGCCGAAATGCGGGATCGAACCAGGGACATTTAGATCTTCAGTCTAACGCTCTCCCAACTGAGCTATTTCGGCTTGCAAGTGTCACATTCAGAATGTATTTTAACATTGACTGTTACTTGTTACTTCTTAAACAAATGAACTGATACAGTTTTTCCCCCAGTGAGATCAGCCTGTGGGCCATAAGGTTTCTGTACCTCAGTTCACCTGCCGAAACCCGGGATCGAACCAGGGACATTTAGATCTTCAGTCTAACGCTCTCCCAACTGAGCTATTTCGGCTTACAAGTGTCACATCCAGAATGTATTTTAACATTGACTGTTACTTGTTAAACAAATAAACTCATACAGCTTTTCCCCCAGTGAGATCAGCCTGTGGGCCATACGGTTTTCTGTACCTCAGTTCACCTGCCGAAACCCGGGATCGAACCAGGGACATTTAGATCTTCAGTCTAACGCTCTCCCAACTGAGCTATTTCGGCTTGCAAGTGTCACATCCAGAATGTATTTTAAGATTGACTGTTACTTGTTAAACAAATAAACTCATACAGCTTTTCCCCCATTGAGATCAGCCTTGGAGTCAAACGGTTTTATGTACCTCAGTTCACTTGCCTAAACCCAGGATTGAGCCAGGGACATTTAGATCCTCAGTGTAACGCTCTCCCAACTGAGCTATTTCGGCTTGCAAGTGTCACATTCAGAATGCATTTTAACATTGACTGTTACTTGTTACTTCTTAAACAAATGAACTGATACAGTTTTTCCCCCAGTGAGATCAGCCTGTGGGCCATACGGTTTTCTGTACCTCAGTTCACCTGCCGAAACACGGGATCGAACCAGGCACATTTAGATCTTCAGTCTAACGCTCTCCCAACTGAGCTATTTCGGCTTGCAAGTGTCACATCCAGAATGGATTTTTACAGTGACTGTTACTTGTTACTTCTTAAACAAATAAACTCATACAGCTTTTCCCCAGTGAGATGAGCCTTGGAGTCATACGGTTTTCTGTACCTCATTTCAACTGCCGAAACCCAGGATCGAACCAGGGACATTTAGATCTTCAGTCTAACGCTCTCCCAACTGAGCTATTTCGGGTTGCAAGTGTCACATCCAGAATGTATTTTAACATTGACTGTTACTTGTTACTTCTTAAACAAATAAACTCATACAGCTTTTCCCCCAGTGAGATGAGCCTTGGAGTCATACGGTTTTCTGTACCTCAGTTCACCTGCTGAAACCCGGGATCGAACCAGGGACATTTAGATCTTCAGTCTAACGCTCTCCCAACTGAGCTATTTCGGCTTGCAAGTGTCACATCCAGAATGGATTTTTACAGTGACTGTTACTTGTTACTTCTTAAACAAATAAACTCATACAGCTTTTCCCCCAGTGAGATGAGCCTTGGAGTCATACGGTTTTCTGTACCTCATTTCAACTGCCGAAACCCGGGATCTAACCAGGGACATTTAGATCTTCAGTCTAACGCTCTCCCAACTGAGCTATTTCGGCTTGCAAGTGTCACATCCAGAATGTATTTTTACAGTGACTGTTAATTGTTACTTAAACAAATGAACTGATACAGCTTTTCCCACAGTGAGATCAGCCTGTGAGCCATACGGTTTTCTGTACCACAGTTCACCTGCCGAAACCCGGGATCGATCCAGGGACATTTAGATCTTCAGTCTAACGCTCTCCCAACTGAGCTATTTCGGCTTGCAAGAGTCGCATCCATAATGTATTTTAACATGTATTGTTACTTGTTAAACAAATAAACTCATACAGCTTTTCCCCCAGTGAGATCGGCCTGTGAGCCATACTGTTTCCTGTACCTCATTTCACCTGCCGAAACCCGGGATCGAACCAGGGACATTTAGATCTTCAGTCTAACGCTCTCCCAACTGAGCTATTTCGGCTTGCAAGTGTCACATCCAGAATGTATTTTAACATTGACTGTTACTTGTTACTTCTTAAACAAATGAACTGATACAGTTTTTCCCCCAGTGAGATCAGCCTGTGGGCCATACGGTTTTCTGTACCTCAGTTCACCTGCCGAAACCCGGGATCGAACCAGGCACATTTAGATCTTCAGTCTAACGCTCTCCCAACTGAGCTATTTCGGCTTGCAAGTGTCACATCCAGAATGGATTTTTACAGTGACTGTTACTTGTTACTTCTTAAACAAATGAACTGATACAGCTTTTCCCCCAGTGAGATCAGCCTTGGAGTCATACGGTTTTCTGTACCTCATTTCACCTGCCGAAACCCGGGATCGAACCAGGGACATTTAGATCTTCAGTCTAACGCTCTCCCAACTGAGCTATTTTGGCTTGCAAGTGTCACATCCAGAATGGATTTTTACAGTGACTGTTACTTGTTACTTCTTATCTTAAACAAATTGACTCTTTTCCCCCAGTGAGATGAGCCTTGGAGTCATACTGTTTTCTGTACCTCATTTCACCTGCCGAAACCCGGGATCGAACCAGGGACATTTAGATCTTCAGTCTAACGCTCTCCCAACTGAGCTATTTCGGCTTGCAAGTTTCACATCCAGAATGTATTTTAACATTGACTGTTACTTGTTAAACAAATAAACTCATACAGCTTTTCCCCCAGTGAGATCGGCCTGTGAGCCATACTGTTTCCTGAACCTCATTTCACCTGCCGAAACCCAGGATCGAACCAGGGACATTTAGATCTTCAGTCTAACGCTCTCCCAACTGAGCTATTTCGGCTTGCAAGTGTCACATCCAGAATGTATTTTAACATTGACTGTTACTTGATACTTCTTAAACAAATGAACTGACACAGTTTTTCCCCCAGTGAGATCAGCCTGTGGGCCATACGGTGTTCTGTACCGCAGTTCACCTGCCGAAACCCGGGATCGAACCAGGGACATTTAGATCTTCAGTCTAACGCTCTCCCAACTGAGCTATTTCGGGTTGCAAATGTGTCACATCCAGAATGTATTTTAACATTGACTGTTACTTGTTACTTCTTAAACAAATGAACTGATACAGTTTTTCCCCCAGTGAGATCAGCCTGTAGGCCATACGGTTTTCTGTACCTCAGTTCACCTGCCGAAACCCGGGATCGAACCAGGGACATTTAGATCTTCAGTCTAACGCTCTCCCAACTGAGCTATTTCGGCTTGCAAGAGTCGCATCCATAATGTATTTTAACATGTATTGTTACTTGTTAAACAAATAAACTCATACAGCTTTTCCCCCAGTGAGATCGGCCTGTGAGCCATACTGTTTCCTGTACCTCATTTCACCTGCCGAAACCCGGGATCGAACCAGGGACATTTAGATCTTCAGTCTAACGCTCTCCCAACTGAGCTATTTCGGCTTGCAAGTGTCACATCCAGAATGTATTTTAACATTGACTGTTACTTGTTAAACAAATAAACTCATACAGCTTTTCCCCCAGTGAGATCAGCCTGTGGGCCATACGGTTTTCTGTACCTCAGTTCACCTGCCGAAACCCGAGATCGAACCAGGGACATTTAGATCTTCAGTCTAACGATCTCCCAACTGAGCTATTTCGGCTTGCAAGTGTCACATCCAGAATGTATTTTAAGATTGACTGTTACTTGTTAAACAAATAAACTCATACAGCTTTTCCCCCATTGAGATCAGCCTTGGAGTCAAACGGTTTTATGTACCTCAGTTCACTTGCCTAAACCCAGGATTGAGCCAGGGACATTTAGATCCTCAGTGTAACGCTCTCCCAACTGAGCTATTTCGGCTTGCAAGTGTCACATTCAGAATGTATTTTAACATTGACTGTTACTTGTTACTTCTTAAACAAATGAACTGATACAGTTTTTCCCCAGTGAGATCAGCCTGTGGGCCATACGGTTTTCTGTACCTTAGTTCACCTGCCGAAACCCGGGATCGAACCAGGCACATTTAGATCTTCAGTCTAACGCTCTCCCAACTGAGCTATTTCGGCTTGCAAGTGTCACATCCAGAATGGATTTTTACAGTGACTGTTACTTGTTACTTCTTAAACAAATAAACTCATACAGCTTTTCCCCAGTGAGATGAGCCTTGGAGTCATAAGGTTTTCTGTACCTCATTTCAACTGCCGAAACCCGGGATCGAACCAGGGACATTTAGATCTTCAGTCTAACGCTCTCCCAACTGAGCTATTTCGGCTTGCAAGTGTCACATCCAGAATGTAATTTTACAGTGACTGTTACTTGTTACTTCTTAAACAAATGAACTGATACAGCTTTTCCCCCAGTGAGATCAGCCTTGGAGTCATACGGTTTTCTGTAACTCATTTCACCTGCCGAAACCCGGGATCGAACCAGGGACATTTAGATCTTCAGTCTAACGCTCTCCCAACTGAGCTATTTTGGCTTGCAAGTGTCACATCCAGAATGTATTTTAAGATTGACTGTTACTTGTTAAACAAATAAACTCATACAGCTTTTCCCCCATTGAGATCAGCCTTGGAGTCAAACGGTTTTATGTACCTCAGTTCACTTGCCTAAACCCAGGATTGAGCCAGGGACATTTAGATCCTCAGTGTAACGCTCTCCCAACTGAGCTATTTCGGCTTGCAAGTGTCACATCCAGAATGGATTTTTACAGTGACTGTTACTTGTTACTTCTTAAGGCGAGACACCCCAGGTGAATAGGGAAAAAAAGTTAAATAATAGCTATCACAATAAAACTTCTCCAGTTGATTACTTATATTAAAACTAAGATTTTTTGTATTACAAGTTTTCTGAAATTATATGTTTAAATATGCAAATTAGGCATTATATGCGCTAATTTGCATACATTTCGGGACGATAAATCTGAAGATCGGATAAAGCCAGGTTCAAAATTATCATTTCATTTTGTTGACACATTAGAGACAAAGAAAATTACACATGGGATTTTTGATATCTCTAATTATCACTCCACAAATCAGAAAATAGTGTCAACAGGCATAAAAAACCCAATTTTCGGCATTTTTTTGGTATAAAATGTGATGTAAATCAGGCTGTGAATGATATATCAACAAATCCATGTGTAAATGTCTGCGGAATATAGTTATGAATAAGACTGGAAAGTTTGGTGTATGTGAGTTCAACTGAAGTGGAGATTCTTTGTCCCAAGTATGAGGAAAACTCATTTTGAGAAAACGGCCTTTAAAGATTTGAATTGTAAAATTCCAAAACGTTTTATTTGAAGCCATTATTTTGAGACAAAATATCTCATCCAAACCTTGGCAAAAACATATAATGGCATATATCATTGGAAAGGTCTGGACCTCAAGCTGACTGTGGTCTGATCCAATATGGTCACTTCCTTTGTACCAACAACCAATCATGAAAATAGAGATGGTGGCTTTTCACCCCGAAAAACGAGCTGTCATTGGCTAAAATAAACTATCCAACTAAACATCTAAATCTGTATTTTTAATGTGTATTTTGCTTTAGTTTGAAAGAAAACATGTTTAGGAAGCAAAATAGCAAAAAAAAAAAAAAATGAAAAATCATGATTTCACCTGGGGTGTCTCACCTTAAACAAATAAACTCATACAGCTTTTCCCCAGTGAGATGAGCCTTGGAGTCATAGGGTTTTCTGTACCTCATTTCAACTGCCGAAACCCGGGATCGAACCAGGGACATTTAGATCTTCAGTCTAACGCTCTCCCAACTGAGCTATTTCGGCTTGCAAGTGTCACATCCAGAATGTAATTTTACAGTGACTGTTACTTGTTACTTCTTAAACAAATGAACTGATACAGCTTTTCCCCCAGTGAGATCAGCCTGTAGGCCATACGGTTTTCTGTACCTCAGTTCACCTGCCGAAACCCGGGATATTTAGATCTTCAGTCTAACGCTCTCCCAACTGAGCTATTTTGGCTTGCAAGTGTCACATCCAGAATGGATTTTTACAGTGACTGTTACTTGTTACTTCTTAAACAAATTGACTCTTTTCCCCCAGTGAGATGAGCCTTGGAGTCATACGGTTTTCTGTACCTCATTTCACCTGCCGAAACCCGGGATCGAACCAGGGACATTTAGATCTTCAGTCTAACGCTCTCCCAACTGAGCTATTTTGGCTTGCAAGTGTCACATCCAGAATGTATTTTAACATTGACTGTTACTTGTTACTTCTTAAACAAATGAACTGATACAGTTTTTCCCCCAGTGAGATCAGCCTGTGGGCCATACGGTTTTCTGTACCTCAGTTCACCTGCCGAAACCCGGGATCGAACCAGGGACATTTAGATCTTCAGTCTAACGCTCTCCCAACTGAGCTATTTCGGCTTGCAAGTGTCACATCCAGAATGTATTTTAACATTGACTGTTACTTGTTAAACAATTAAACTGATACAGCTTTTCCCCCAGTGAGATCAGCCTTGGAGTCATACGGTTTTCTGTACCTCATTTCACCTGCCGAAACCCGGGATCGAACCAGGGACATTTAGATCTTCAGTCTAACGCTCTCCCAACTGAGCTATTTCGGCTTGCAAGTGTCACATCCAGAATGTATTTTAACATTGACTGTTACTTGTTAAACAAATAAAATCATACAGCTTTTCCCCCAGTGAGATCAGCCTTGGAGTCATACGGTTTTCTGTACCTCATTTCACCTGCCGAAACCCGGGATCGAACAAGGGACATTTAGATCTTCAGTCTAACGCTCTCCCAACTGAGGTATTTTTACAGTGATTGTTACTTGTTACTTCTTAAACAAATGAACTGATACAGTTTTTCCCCCAGTGAGATCAGCCTGTGAGCCATACGGTTTTCTCTACCTCAGTTCACCTGCCGACACCCTGGATCGAACCAGGGACATTTAGATCTTCAGTCTAACTCTCTCCCAACTGAGCTATTTCGGCTTGCAAGTGTCACATCCAGAATGTATTTTAACATTGACTGTTACTTGTTAAACAAATAAACTCATACAGCTTTTCCCCCAGTGAGATCGGCCTGTGAGCCATACTGTTTCCTGTACCTCATTTCACCTGCCGAAACCCGGGATCGAACCAGGGACATTTAGATCTTCAGTCTAACGCTCTCCCAACTGAGCTATTTCGGCTTGCAAGTGTCACATCCAGAATGTATTTTAACATTGACTGTTACTTGTTAAACAAATAACCTCATACAGGTTTTCCCCCAGTGAGATCAGACTTGGAGTCATACGGTTTACTGTACCTCATTTCACCTGCCAAAACCCGGGATCGAACCAGGGACATTTAGATCTTCAGTCTAACGCTCTCCCAACTGAGCTATTTCGTATTGCAAGTGTAATATCCAGAATGTATTTTAACATTGACTGTTACTTATTACTTCTTAAACAAATGAACTGATACAGTTTTTCCCCCAGTGAGCCATACGGTTTTCTGTACCTCAGTTCACCTGCCGAAACCCAGGATCGAACCAGGGACATTTAGATCTTCAGTCTAACGCTCTCCCAACTGAGCTATTTCGGCTTGCAAGTGTCACATCCAGAATGTATTTCAACATTGACTGTTACTTGTTACTTCTTAAACAAATTAACTGATACAGTTTTTCTCCCAGTGAGATCAGCCTGTGAGCCATACAGTTTTCTGTACCTCATTTCACCTGCCGAAATCCGGGATCGAACCAGGGACATTTAGATCTTCAGTCTAACACTCTCAGAACTGAGCTATTTAGGCTTGCAAGTGTCACATCCAGAATGTATTTTAACATTGATTGTTACTTGTTAAACAAATAACCTCATACAGGTTTTCCCCCAGTGAGATCAGACTTGGAGTCATACGGTTTACTGTACCTCATTTCACCTGCCAAAACCCGGGATCGAACAAGTGACATTTAGATCTTCAGTCTAACGCTCTCCCAACTGAGCTATTTCGGCTTGCAAGTGTCACATCCAGAATGTATTTTAACATTGACTGTTACTTATTACTTCTTAAACAAATGAACTGATACAGTTTTTCCCCCAGTGAGATCAGCCTGTGGGCCATAAGGTTTTCTGTACCTCAGTTCACCTGCCGAAACCCGGGATCGAACCAGGGACATTTAGATCTTCAGTCTAACGCTCTCCCAAATGAGCTATTTCGGCTTGCAAGTGTCACATCCAGAATGTATTTTAACATTGACTGTTAATTGTTAAACAAATAAACTCATACAGGTTTTCCCCAGTGAGATCGGCCTGGGAGTCATACGGTTTTCTGTACCTCAGTTCACCTGCCGAAACCCGGGATTGAACTAGGGATTTTCAGTCTAACGCTCTCCCAACTGAGCTATTTCGGCTTGCAAATGACACATCCAGAATGTATTTTCACATTGACTGTTACTTGTTACTTCTTAAACAAATGAACTGATACAGTTTTTCCCCCAGTGAGATCAGCCTGTGAGCCATACGGTTTTCTGTACCTCAGTTCACCTGCCGAAACCCGGGATCGAACCAGGGACATTTAGATCTTCAGTCTAACGTTCTCCCAACTGAGCTATTTCGGCTTGCAAGAGTCACATCCAAAATGTATTTTAACATTGATTGTTACTTATTAAACAAATAAACCAGTACAGCTTTTCCCCCAGTGAGATCAGCCTTGGAGTCATAAGGTTTTCTGTACCTCATTTCACCTGCCGAAACCCGGGATCGAACCAGGGACATTTAGATCTTCAGTCTAACGCTCTCCCAACTGAGCTATTTCGGCTTGCAAGTGTCACATCCAGAATGTATTTTAACATTGACTGTTACTTGTTAAACAAATAAACTCATACAGCTTTTCCCCCAGTGAGATCGGCCTGTGAGCCATACTGTTTCCTGAACCTCATTTCACCTGCCGAAACCCAGGATCGAACCAGGGACATTTAGATCTTCAGTCTAACGCTCTCCCAACTGAGCTATTTCGGGTTGAAAGTGTCACATCCAGAATGTATTTTAACATTGACTGTTACTTGATACTTCTTAAACAAATGAACTGACACAGTTTTTCCCCCAGTGAGATCAGCCTGTGGGCCATACGGTTTTCTGTACCTCAGTTCACCTGCCGAAACCCGGGATCGAACCAGGGACATTTAGATCTTCAGTCTAACGCTCTCCCAACTGAGCTATTTCGGCTTGCAAGAGTCGCATCCATAATGTATTTTAACATGTATTGTTACTTGTTAAACAAATAAACTCATACAGCTTTTCCCCCAGTGAGATCGGCCTGTGAGCCATACTGTTTCCTGTACCTCATTTCACCTGCCGAAACCCGGGATCGAACCAGGGACATTTAGATCTTCAGTCTAACGCTCTCCCAACTGAGCTATTTCGGCTTGCAAGTGTCACATCCAGAATGTATTTTAAGATTGACTGTTACTTGTTAAACAAATAAACTCATAGAGCTTTTCCCCCAGTGAGATCAGCCTGTGAGCCATACGGTTTTCTGTAAATCAGTTCACCTGCCGAAACCCGGGATCGAACCAGGGACATTTAGATCTTCAGTCTAACGCTCTCCCAACTGAGCTATTTCGGCCTGCAAGTGTCACATCCAGAATGTATTTTAACATTGACTGTTACTTGTTACTTCTTAAACAAATTAACTGATACAGTTTTTCCCCCAGTGAGATCAGCCTGTGAGCCATACGGTTTTCTGTACCTCAGTTCACCTGCCGAAATGCGGGATCGAACCAGGGACATTTAGATCTTCAGTCTAACGCTCTCCCAACTGAGCTATTTCGGCTTGCAAGTGTCACATTCAGAATGTATTTTAACATTGACTGTTACTTGTTACTTCTTAAACAAATGAACTGATACAGTTTTTCCCCCAGTGAGATCAGCCTGTGGGCCATAAGGTTTCTGTACCTCAGTTCACCTGCCGAAACCCGGGATCGAACCAGGGACATTTAGATCTTCAGTCTAACGCTCTCCCAACTGAGCTATTTCGGCTTACAAGTGTCACATCCAGAATGTATTTTAACATTGACTGTTACTTGTTAAACAAATAAACTCATACAGCTTTTCCCCCAGTGAGATCAGCCTGTGGGCCATACGGTTTTCTGTACCTCAGTTCACCTGCCGAAACCCGGGATCGAACCAGGGACATTTAGATCTTCAGTCTAACGCTCTCCCAACTGAGCTATTTCGGCTTGCAAGTGTCACATCCAGAATGTATTTTAAGATTGACTGTTACTTGTTAAACAAATAAACTCATACAGCTTTTCCCCCATTGAGATCAGCCTTGGAGTCAAACGGTTTTATGTACCTCAGTTCACTTGCCTAAACCCAGGATTGAGCCAGGGACATTTAGATCCTCAGTGTAACGCTCTCCCAACTGAGCTATTTCGGCTTGCAAGTGTCACATTCAGAATGTATTTTAACATTGACTGTTACTTGTTACTTCTTAAACAAATGAACTGATACAGTTTTTCCCCCAGTGAGATCAGCCTGTGGGCCATACGGTTTTCTGTACCTCAGTTCACCTGCCGAAACACGGGATCGAACCAGGCACATTTAGATCTTCAGTCTAACGCTCTCCCAACTGAGCTATTTCGGCTTGCAAGTGTCACATCCAGAATGGATTTTTACAGTGACTGTTACTTGTTACTTCTTAAACAAATAAACTCATACAGCTTTTCCCCAGTGAGATGAGCCTTGGAGTCATACGGTTTTCTGTACCTCATTTCAACTGCCGAAACCCGGGATCGAACCAGGGACATTTAGATCTTCAGTCTAACGCTCTCCCAACTGAGCTATTTCGGCTTGCAAGTGTCACATCCAGAATGTAATTTTACAGTGACTGTTACTTGTTACTTCTTAAACAAATGAACTGATACAGCTTTTCCCCCAGTGAGATCAGCCTTGGAGTCATACGGTTTTCTGTACCTCATTTCACCTGCCGAAACCCGGGATCGAACCAGGGACATTTAGATCTTCAGTCTAACGCTCTCCCAACTGAGCTATTTTGGCTTGCAAGTGTCACATCCAGAATGTATTTTAACATTGACTGTTACTTGTTACTTCTTAAACAAATGAACTGATACAGTTTTTCCACCAGTGAGATCAGCCTGTGGGCCATACGGTTTTCTGTACCTCAGTTCACCTGCCGAAACCCGGGATCGAACCAGGGACATTTAGATCTTCAGTCTAACGCTCTCCCAACTGAGCTATTTCGGCTTGCAAGAGTCATATCCAAAATGTATTTTAACATTGATTGTTACTTATTAAACAAATAAACCAGTACAGCTTTTCCCCCAGTGAGATCAGCCTTGGAGTCATAAGGTTTTCTGTACCTCATTTCACCTGCCGAAACCCGGGATCGAACCAGGGACATTTAGATCTTCAGTCTAACGCTCTCCCAACTGAGCTATTTCGGCTTGCAAGTGTCACATCCAGAATGTATTTTAACATTGACTGTTACTTGTTAAACAAATAAACTCATACAGCTTTTCCCCCAGTGAGATCGGCCTGTGAGCCATACTGTTTCCTGAACCTCATTTCACCTGCCGAAACCCAGGATCGAACCAGGGACATTTAGATCTTCAGTCTAACGCTCTCCCAACTGAGCTATTTCGGGTTGCAAGTGTCACATCCAGAATGTATTTTAACATTGACTGTTACTTGTTACTTCTTAAACAAATAAACTCATACAGCTTTTCCCCCAGTGAGATGAGCCTTGGAGTCATACGGTTTTCTGTACCTCAGTTCACCTGCCGAAACCCGGGATCGAACCAGGGACATTTAGATCTTCAGTCTAACGCTCTCCCAACTGAGCTATTTCGGCTTGCAAGTGTCACATCCAGAATGGATTTTTACAGTGACTGTTACTTGTTACTTCTTAAACAAATAAACTCATACAGCTTTTCCCCCAGTGAGATGAGCCTTGGAGTCATACGGTTTTCTGTACCTCATTTCAACTGCCGAAACCCGGGATCTAACCAGGGACATTTAGATCTTCAGTCTAACGCTCTCCCAACTGAGCTATTTCGGCTTGCAAGTGTCACATCCAGAATGTATTTTTACAGTGACTGTTACTTGTTACTTAAACAAATGAACTGATACAGCTTTTCCCACAGTGAGATCAGCCTGTGAGCCATACGGTTTTCTGTACCACAGTTCACCTGCCGAAACCCGGGATCGATCCAGGGACATTTAGATCTTCAGTCTAACGCTCTCCCAACTGAGCTATTTCGGCTTGCAAGAGTCGCATCCATAATGTATTTTAACATGTATTGTTACTTGTTAAACAAATAAACTCATACAGCTTTTCCCCCAGTGAGATCGGCCTGTGAGCCATACTGTTTCCTGTACCTCATTTCACCTGCCGAAACCCGGGATCGAACCAGGGACATTTAGATCTTCAGTCTAACGCTCTCCCAACTGAGCTATTTCGGCTTGCAAGTGTCACATCCAGAATGTATTTTAACATTGACTGTTACTTGTTACTTCTTAAACAAATGAACTGATACAGTTTTTCCCCCAGTGAGATCAGCCTGTGGGCCATACGGTTTTCTGTACCTCAGTTCACCTGCCGAAACCCGAGATCGAACCAGGGACATTTAGATCTTCAGTCTAACACTCTCCCAACTGAGCTATTTTGGCTTGCAAGTGTCACATCCAGAATGGATTTTTACAGTGACTGTTACTTGTTACTTCTTATCTTAAACAAATTGACTCTTTTCCCCCAGTGAGATGAGCCTTGGAGTCATACGGTTTTCTGTACCTCATTTCACCTGCCGAAACCCGGGATCGAACCAGGGACATTTAGATCTTCAGTCTAACGCTCTCCCAACTGAGCTATTTTAGCTTGCAAGTGTCACATCCAGAATGTATTTTAACATTGACTGTTACTTGTTACTTCTTAAACAAATGAACTGATACAGTTTTACCCCCAGTGAGATCAGCCTGTGGGCCATACGGTTTTCTGTACCTCAGTTCACCTGCCGAAACCCGGGATCGAACCAGGCACATTTAGATCTTCAGTCTAACGCTCTCCCAACTGAGCTATTTCGGCTTGCAAGTGTCACATCCAGAATGGATTTTTACAGTGACTGTTACTTGTTACTTCTTAAACAAATGAACTGATACAGCTTTTCCCCCAGTGAGATCAGCCTTGGAGTCATACGGTTTTCTGTACCTCATTTCACCTGCCGAAACCCGGGATCGAACCAGGCACATTTAGATCTTCAGTCTAACGCTCTCCCAACTGAGCTATTTCGGCTTGCAAGTGTCACATCCAGAATGTATTTTAACATTGACTGTTACTTGTTACTTCTTAAACAAATGAACTGATACAGTTTTTCCCCCAGTGAGATCAGCCTGTGGGCCATACGGTTTTCTGTACCTCAGTTCACCTGCCGAAACCCGAGATCGAACCAGGGACATTTAGATCTTCAGTCTAACACTCTCCCAACTGAGCTATTTTGGCTTGCAAGTGTCACATCCAGAATGGATTTTTACAGTGACTGTTACTTGTTACTTCTTATCTTAAACAAATTGACTCTTTTCCCCCAGTGAGATGAGCCTTGGAGTCATACGGTTTTCTGTACCTCATTTCACCTGCCGAAACCCGGGATCGAACCAGGGACATTTAGATCTTCAGTCTAACGCTCTCCCAACTGAGCTATTTTAGCTTGCAAGTGTCACATCCAGAATGTATTTTAACATTGACTGTTACTTGTTACTTCTTAAACAAATGAACTGATACAGTTTTACCCCCAGTGAGATCAGCCTGTGGGCCATACGGTTTTCTGTACCTCAGTTCACCTGCCGAAACCCGGGATCGAACCAGGGACATTTAGATCTTCAGTCTAACGCTCTCCCAACTGAGCTATTTCGGCTTGCTGGTGTCACATCCAGAATGTATTTTTACATTGACTGTTACTTCTTAAATCTTAAACAAATGAACTGATACAGTTTTTCCCCCAGTGAGATCAGCCTGTGAGCCATACGGTTTTCTGTACCTCAGTTCACCTGCCGAAACCCGGGATCGAACCAGGGACATTTAGATCTTCAGTCTAACGCTCTCCCAAATGAGCTATTTCGGCTTGCAAGAGTCGCATCCATAATGTATTTTAACATGTATTGTTACTTGTTAAACAAATAAACTCATACAGCTTTTCCCCCAGTGAGATCGGCCTGTGAGCCATACTGTTTCCTGTACCTCATTTCACCTGCCTAAACCCGGGATCGAACTAGGGACATTTAGATCTTCAGTCTAACGCTCTCCCAACTGAGCTATTTCGGCTTGCAAGTGTCACATCCAGAATGTATTTTAACATTGACTGTTACTTGTTACTTCTTAAACAAATGAACTGATACAGTTTTTCCCACAGTGCGATCAGCCTGTGGGCCATACGGTTTTCTGTACCTCAGTTCACCTGCCGAAACCCGGGATCGAACCACGGACATTGAGATCTTCAGTCTAACGCTCTCCCAACTGAGCTATTTCGGCTTGCAAGTGTCACATCCAGAATGTATTTTAACATTGACTGTTACTTGTTACTTCTTAAACAAATGAACTGATACAGTTTTTCCCCCAGTGATATCAGCCTGTGGGCCATACGGTTTTCTGTAACTCAGTTCACCTGCCGAAACCCGGGATCGAACCAGGGACATTTAGATCTTCAGTCTAACGCTCTCCCAACTGAGCTATTTCGGCTTACAAGTGTCACATCCAGAATGTATTTTAACATTGACTGTTACTTGTTAAACAAATAAACTCATACAGCTTTTCCCCCAGTGAGATCAGCCTGTGGGCCATACGGTTTTCTGTACCTCAGTTCACCTGCCGAAACCCGGGATCGAACCAGGGACATTTAGATCTTCAGTCTAACGCTCTCCCAACTGAGCTATTTCGGCTTGCAAGTGTCACATCCAGAATGTATTTTAAGATTGACTGTTACTTGTTAAACCAATAAACTCATACAGCTTTTCCCCCATTGAGATCAGCCTTGGAGTCAAACGGTTTTCTGTACCTCAGTTCACTTGCCTAAACCCAGGATTGAGCCAGGGACATTTAGATCCTCAGTGTAACGCTCTCCCAACTGAGCTATTTCGGCTTGCAAGTGTCACATTCAGAATGTATTTTAACATTGACTGTTACTTGTTACTTCTTAAACAAATGAACTGATACAGTTTTCCCCCCAGTGAGATTAGCCTGTGAGCCATACGGTTTTCTGTACCTCAGTTCACCTGCCGAAACCCGGGATCGAACCAGGGACATTTAGATCTTCAGTCTAACGCTCTCCCAACTGAGCTATTTCGGCTTGCAAGTGTCACATCCAGAATGGATTTTTACAGTGACTGTTACTTGTTACTTCTTAAACAAATAAACTCATACAGCTTTTCCCCCAGTGAGATGAGCCTTGGAGTCATACGGTTTTCTGTACCTCATTTCAACTGCCGAAACCCGGGATCTAACCAGGGACATTTAGATCTTCAGTCTAACGCTCTACCAACTGAGCTATTTCGGCTTGCAAGTGTCACATCCAGAATGTATTTTTACAGTGACTGTTACTTGTTACTTAAACAAATGAACTGATACAGCTTTTCCCACAGTGAGATCAGCCTGTGAGACATACGGTTTTCTGTACCACAGTTCACCTGCCGAAACCCGGGATCGATCCAGGGACATTTAGATCTTCAGTCTAACGCTCTCCCAACTGAGCTATTTCGGCTTGCAAGAGTCGCATCCATAATGTATTTTAACATGTATTGTTACTTGTTAAACAAATAAACTCATACAGCTTTTCCCCCAGTGAGATCGGCCTGTGAGCCATACTGTTTCCTGTACCTCATTTCACCTGCCGAAACCCAGGATCGAACCAGGGACATTTAGATCTTCAGTCTAACGCTCTCCCAACTGAGCTATTTCGGCTTGCAAGTGTCACATCCAGAATGGATTTTTACAGTGACTGTTACTTGTTACTTCTTAAACAAATAAACTCATACAGCTTTTCCCCAGTGAGATGAGCCTTGGACTCATACGGTTTTCTGTACCTCATTTCAACTGCCGAAACCCTGGATCGAACCAGGGACATTTAGATCTTCAGTCTAACGCCCTCCCAACTGAGCTATTTCAGCTAGCAAGGGTCACATCCAGAATGTATTTTAACATTGACTGTTACTTGTTATTTCTTAAACAAATTAACTGATACAGTTTTTCCCCCAGTGAGATCAGCCTGTGGGCCATACGGTTTTCTGTACCTTAGTTCACCTGCCGAAACCCGGGATCGAACCAGGCACATTTAGATCTTCAGTCTAACGCTCTCCCAACTGAGCTATTTCGGCTTGCAAGTGTCACATCCAGAATGGATTTTTACAGTGACTGTTACTTGTTACTTCTTAAACAAATAAACTCATACAGCTTTTCCCCAGTGAGATGAGCCTTGGAGTCATAAGGTTTTCTGTACCTCATTTCAACTGCCGAAACCCGGGATCGAACCAGGGACATTTAGATCTTCAGTCTAACGCTCTCCCAACTGAGCTATTTCGGCTTGCAAGTGTCACATCCAGAATGTAATTTTACAGTGACTGTTACTTGTTACTTCTTAAACAAATGAACTGATACAGCTTTTCCCCCAGTGAGATCAGCCTTGGAGTCATACGGTTTTCTGTAACTCATTTCACCTGCCGAAACCCGGGATCGAACCAGGGACATTTAGATCTTCAGTCTAACGCTCTCCCAACTGAGCTATTTTGGCTTGCAAGTGTCACATCCAGAATGTATTTTAAGATTGACTGTTACTTGTTAAACAAATAAACTCATACAGCTTTTCCCCCATTGAGATCAGCCTTGGAGTCAAACGGTTTTATGTACCTCAGTTCACTTGCCTAAACCCAGGATTGAGCCAGGGACATTTAGATCCTCAGTGTAACGCTCTCCCAACTGAGCTATTTCGGCTTGCAAGTGTCACATCCAGAATGGATTTTTACAGTGACTGTTACTTGTTACTTCTTAAACAAATAAACTCATACAGCTTTTCCCCAGTGAGATGAGCCTTGGAGTCATACGGTTTTCTGTACCTCATTTCAACTGCCGAAACCCGGGATCGAACCAGGGACATTTAGATCTTCAGTCTAACGCTCTCCCAACTGAGCTATTTCGGCTTGCAAGTGTCACATCCAGAATGTAATTTTACAGTGACTGTTACTTGTTACTTCTTAAACAAATGAACTGATACAGCTTTTCCCCCAGTGAGATCAGCCTGTAGGCCATACGGTTTTCTGTACCTCAGTTCACCTGCCGAAACCCGGGATATTTAGATCTTCAGTCTAACGCTCTCCCAACTGAGCTATTTTGGCTTGCAAGTGTCACATCCAGAATGGATTTTTACAGTGACTGTTACTTGTTACTTCTTAAACAAATTGACTCTTTTCCCCCAGTGAGATGAGCCTTGGAGTCATACGGTTTTCTGTACCTCATTTCACCTGCCGAAACCCGGGATCGAACCAGGGACATTTAGATCTTCAGTCTAACGCTCTCCCAACTGAGCTATTTTGGCTTGCAAGTGTCACATCCAGAATGTATTTTAACATTGACTGTTACTTGTTACTTCTTAAACAAATGAACTGATACAGTTTTTCCCCCAGTGAGATCAGCCTGTGGGCCATACGGTTTTCTGTACCTCAGTTCACCTGCCGAAACCCGGGATCGAACCAGGGACATTTAGATCTTCAGTCTAACGCTCTCCCAACTGAGCTATTTCGGCTTGCAAGTGTCACATCCAGAATGTATTTTAACATTGACTGTTACTTGTTAAACAATTAAACTGATACAGCTTTTCCCCCAGTGAGATCAGCCTTGGAGTCATACGGTTTTCTGTACCTCATTTCACCTGCCGAAACCCGGGATCGAACCAGGGACATTTAGATCTTCAGTCTAACGCTCTCCCAACTGAGCTATTTCGGCTTGCAAGTGTCACATCCAGAATGTATTTTAACATTGACTGTTACTTGTTAAACAAATAAAATCATACAGCTTTTCCCCCAGTGAGATCAGCCTTGGAGTCATACGGTTTTCTGTACCTCATTTCACCTGCCGAAACCCGGGATCGAACAAGGGACATTTAGATCTTCAGTCTAACGCTCTCCCAACTGAGGTATTTTTACAGTGATTGTTACTTGTTACTTCTTAAACAAATGAACTGATACAGTTTTTCCCCCAGTGAGATCAGCCTGTGAGCCATACGGTTTTCTCTACCTCAGTTCACCTGCCGACACCCTGGATCGAACCAGGGACATTTAGATCTTCAGTCTAACGCTCTCCCAACTGAGCTATTTCGGCTTGCAAGTGTCACATCCAGAATGTATTTTAACATTGACTGTTACTTGTTACTTCTTAAACAAATGAACTGATACAGTTTTTCCCCCAGTGAGATCAGCCTGTGGGCCATACGGTTTTCTGTACCTCAGTTCACCTGCCGAAACCCGGGATCGAACCAGGCACATTTAGATCTTCAGTCTAACGCTCTCCCAACTGAGCTATTTCGGCTTGCAAGTGTCACATCCAGAATGGATTTTTACAGTGACTGTTACTTGTTACTTCTTAAACAAATGAACTGATACAGCTTTTCCCCCAGTGAGATCAGCCTTGGAGTCATACGGTTTTCTGTACCTCATTTCACCTGCCGAAACCCGGGATCGAACCAGGGACATTTAGATCTTCAGTCTAACGCTCTCCCAACTGAGCTATTTTGGCTTGCAAGTGTCACATCCAGAATGTATTTTAACATTGACTGTTACTTGTTACTTCTTAAACAAATGAACTGATACAGTTTTTCCCCCAGTGAGATCAGCCTGTGGGCCATACGGTTTTCTGTACCTCAGTTCACCTGCCGAAACCCGAGATCGAACCAGGGACATTTAGATCTTCAGTCTAACACTCTCCCAACTGAGCTATTTTGGCTTGCAAGTGTCACATCCAGAATGGATTTTTACAGTGACTGTTACTTGTTACTTCTTATCTTAAACAAATTGACTCTTTTCCCCCAGTGAGATGAGCCTTGGAGTCATACGGTTTTCTGTACCTCATTTCACCTGCCGAAACCCGGGATCGAACCAGGGACATTTAGATCTTCAGTCTAACGCTCTCCCAACTGAGCTATTTCGGCTTGCAAGAGTCGCATCCATAATGTATTTTAACATGTATTGTTACTTGTTAAACAAATAAACTCATACAGCTTTTCCCCCAGTGAGATCGGCCTGTGAGCCATACTGTTTCCTGTACCTCATTTCACCTGCCTAAACCCGGGATCGAACTAGGGACATTTAGATCTTCAGTCTAACGCTCTCCCAACTGAGCTATTTCGGCTTGCAAGTGTCACATCCAGAATGTATTTTAACATTGACTGTTACTTGTTACTTCTTAAACAAATGAACTGATACAGTTTTTCCCACAGTGCGATCAGCCTGTGGGCCATACGGTTTTCTGTACCTCAGTTCACCTGCCGAAACCCGGGATCGAACCACGGACATTTAGATCTTCAGTCTAACGCTCTCCCAACTGAGCTATTTCGGCTTGCAAGTGTCACATCCAGAATGTATTTTAACATTGACTGTTACTTGTTACTTCTTAAACAAATGAACTGATACAGTTTTTCCCCCAGTGATATCAGCCTGTGGGCCATACGGTTTTCTGTAACTCAGTTCACCTGCCGAAACCCGGGATCGAACCAGGGACATTTAGATCTTCAGTCTAACGCTCTCCCAACTGAGCTATTTCGGCTTACAAGTGTCACATCCAGAATGTATTTTAACATTGACTGTTACTTGTTAAACAAATAAACTCATACAGCTTTTCCCCCAGTGAGATCAGCCTGTGGGCCATACGGTTTTCTGTACCTCAGTTCACCTGCCGAAACCCGGGATCGAACCAGGGACATTTAGATCTTCAGTCTAACGCTCTCCCAACTGAGCTATTTCGGCTTGCAAGTGTCACATCCAGAATGTATTTTAAGATTGACTGTTACTTGTTAAACCAATAAACTCATACAGCTTTTCCCCCATTGAGATCAGCCTTGGAGTCAAACGGTTTTCTGTACCTCAGTTCACTTGCCTAAACCCAGGATTGAGCCAGGGACATTTAGATCCTCAGTGTAACGCTCTCCCAACTGAGCTATTTCGGCTTGCAAGTGTCACATTAAGAATGTATTTTAACATTGACTGTTACTTGTTACTTCTTAAACAAATGAACTGATACAGTTTTCCCCCCAGTGAGATTAGCCTGTGAGCCATACGGTTTTCTGTACCTCAGTTCACCTGCCGAAACCCGGGATCGAACCAGGGACATTTAGATCTTCAGTCTAACGCTCTCCCAACTGAGCTATTTCGGCTTGCAAGTGTCACATCCAGAATGTATTTTTACAGTGACTGTTACTTGTTACTTAAACAAATGAACTGATACAGCTTTTCCCACAGTGAGATCAGCCTGTGAGACATACGGTTTTCTGTACCACAGTTCACCTGCCGAAACCCGGGATCGATCCAGGGACATTTAGATCTTCAGTCTAACGCTCTCCCAACTGAGCTATTTCGGCTTGCAAGAGTCGCATCCATAATGTATTTTAACATGTATTGTTACTTGTTAAACAAATAAACTCATACAGCTTTTCCCCCAGTGAGATCGGCCTGTGAGCCATACTGTTTCCTGTACCTCATTTCACCTGCCGAAACCCAGGATCGAACCAGGGACATTTAGATCTTCAGTCTAACGCTCTCCCAACTGAGCTATTTCGGCTTCCAAGTGTCACATCCAGAATGTATTTTAACATTGACTGTTACTTGTTACTTCTTAAACAAATGAACTGATACAGTTTTTCCCCCAGTGAGATCAGCCTGTGGGCCATACGGTTTTCTGTACCTCAGTTCACCTGCCGAAACCCGGGATCGAACCAGGCACATTTAGATCTTCAGTCTAACGCTCTCCCAACTGAGCTATTTCGGCTTGCAAGTGTCACATCCAGAATGGATTTTTACAGTGACTGTTACTTGTTACTTCTTAAACAAATAAACTCATACAGCTTTTCCCCAGTGAGATGAGCCTTGGACTCATACGGTTTTCTGTACCTCATTTCAACTGCCGAAACCCTGGATCGAACCAGGGACATTTAGATCTTCAGTCTAACGCCCTCCCAACTGAGCTATTTCAGCTAGCAAGTGTCACATCCAGAATGTATTTTAACATTGACTGTTACTTGTTATTTCTTAAACAAATTAACTGATACAGTTTTTCCCCCAGTGAGATCAGCCTGTGGGCCATACGGTTTTCTGTACCTTAGTTCACCTGCCGAAACCCGGGATCGAACCAGGCACATTTAGATCTTCAGTCTAACGCTCTCCCAACTGAGCTATTTCGGCTTGCAAGTGTCACATCCAGAATGGATTTTTACAGTGACTGTTACTTGTTACTTCTTAAACAAATAAACTCATACAGCTTTTCCCCAGTGAGATGAGCCTTGGAGTCATAAGGTTTTCTGTACCTCATTTCAACTGCCGAAACCCGGGATCGAACCAGGGACATTTAGATCTTCAGTCTAACGCTCTCCCAACTGAGCTATTTCGGCTTGCAAGTGTCACATCCAGAATGTAATTTTACAGTGACTGTTACTTGTTACTTCTTAAACAAATGAACTGATACAGCTTTTCCCCCAGTGAGATCAGCCTTGGAGTCATACGGTTTTCTGTAACTCATTTCACCTGCCGAAACCCGGGATCGAACCAGGGACATTTAGATCTTCAGTCTAACGCTCTCCCAACTGAGCTATTTTGGCTTGCAAGTGTCACATCCAGAATGTATTTTAAGATTGACTGTTACTTGTTAAACAAATAAACTCATACAGCTTTTCCCCCATTGAGATCAGCCTTGGAGTCAAACGGTTTTATGTACCTCAGTTCACTTGCCTAAACCCAGGATTGAGCCAGGGACATTTAGATCCTCAGTGTAACGCTCTCCCAACTGAGCTATTTCGGCTTGCAAGTGTCACATCCAGAATGGATTTTTACAGTGACTGTTACTTGTTACTTCTTAAACAAATAAACTCATACAGCTTTTCCCCAGTGAGATGAGCCTTGGAGTCATACGTTTTTCTGTTCCTCATTTCAACTGCCGAAACCCGGGATCGAACCAGGGACATTTAGATCTTCAGTCTAACGCTCTCCCAACTGAGCTATTTCGGCTTGCAAGTGTCACATCCAGAATGTAATTTTACAGTGACTGTTACTTGTTACTTCTTAAACAAATGAACTGATACAGCTTTTCCCCCAGTGAGATCAGCCTGTAGGCCATACGGTTTTCTGTACCTCAGTTCACCTGCCGAAACCCGGGATATTTAGATCTTCAGTCTAACGCTCTCCCAACTGAGCTATTTTGGCTTGCAAGTGTCACATCCAGAATGGATTTTTACAGTGACTGTTACTTGTTACTTCTTAAACAAATTGACTCTTTTCCCCCAGTGAGATGAGCCTTGGAGTCATACGGTTTTCTGTACCTCATTTCACCTGCCGAAACCCGGGATCGAACCAGGGACATTTAGATCTTCAGTCTAACGCTCTCCCAACTGAGCTATTTTGGCTTGCAAGTGTCACATCCAGAATGTATTTTAACATTGACTGTTACTTGTTACTTCTTAAACAAATGAACTGATACAGTTTTTCCCCCAGTGAGATCAGCCTGTGGGCCATACGGTTTTCTGTACCTCAGTTCACCTGCCGAAACCCGGGATCGAACCAGGGACATTTAGATCTTCAGTCTAACGCTCTCCCAACTGAGCTATTTCGGCTTGCAAGTGTCACATCCAGAATGTATTTTAACATTGACTGTTACTTGTTAAACAATTAAACTGATACAGCTTTTCCCCCAGTGAGATCAGCCTTGGAGTCATACGGTTTTCTGTACCTCATTTCACCTGCCGAAACCCGGGATCGAACCAGGGACATTTAGATCTTCAGTCTAACGCTCTCCCAACTGAGCTATTTCGGCTTGCAAGTGTCACATCCAGAATGTATTTTAACATTGACTGTTACTTGTTAAACAAATAAAATCATACAGCTTTTCCCCCAGTGAGATCAGCCTTGGAGTCATACGGTTTTCTGTACCTCATTTCACCTGCCGAAACCCGGGATCGAACAAGGGACATTTAGATCTTCAGTCTAACGCTCTCCCAACTGAGGTATTTTTACAGTGATTGTTACTTGTTACTTCTTAAACAAATGAACTGATACAGTTTTTCCCCCAGTGAGATCAGCCTGTGAGCCATACGGTTTTCTCTACCTCAGTTCACCTGCCGACACCCTGGATCGAACCAGGGACATTTAGATCTTCAGTCTAACGCTCTCCCAACTGAGCTATTTCGGCTTGCAAGTGTCACATCCAGAATGTATTTTAACATTGACTGTTACTTGTTAAACAAATAAACTCATACAGCTTTTCCCCCAGTGAGATCGGCCTGTGAGCCATACTGTTTCCTGTACCTCATTTCACCTGCCGAAACCCGGGATCGAACCAGGGACATTTAGATCTTCAGTCTAACGCTCTCCCAACTGAGCTATTTCGGCTTGCAAGTGTCACATCCAGAATGTATTTTAACATTGACTGTTACTTGTTAAACAAATAACCTCATACAGGTTTTCCCCCAGTGAGATCAGACTTGGAGTCATACGGTTTACTGTACCTCATTTCACCTGCCAAAACCCGGGATCGAACCAGGGACATTTAGATCTTCAGTCTAACGCTCTCCCAACTGAGCTATTTCGTATTGCAAGTGTAATATCCAGAATGTATTTTAACATTGACTGTTACTTATTACTTCTTAAACAAATGAACTGATACAGTTTTTCCCCCAGTGAGCCATACGGTTTTCTGTACCTCAGTTCACCTGCCGAAACCCAGGATCGAACCAGGGACATTTAGATCTTCAGTCTAACGCTCTCCCAACTGAGCTATTTCGGCTTGCAAGTGTCACATCCAGAATGTATTTTAACATTGACTGTTACTTGTTAAACAAATAAACTCATACAGCTTTTCCCCCAGTGAGATCGGCCTGTGAGCCATACTGTTTCCTGTACCTCATTTCACCTGCCGAAACCCGGGATCGAACCAGGGACATTTAGATCTTCAGTCTAACGCTCTCCCAACTGAGCTATTTCGGCTTGCAAGTGTCACATCCAGAATGTATTTTAACATTGACTGTTACTTGTTAAACAAATAACCTCATACAGGTTTTCCCCCAGTGAGATCAGACTTGGAGTCATACGGTTTACTGTACCTCATTTCACCTGCCGAAACCCGGGATCGAACCAGGGACATTTAGATCTTCAGTCTAACGCTCTCCCAACTGAGCTATTTCGGCTTGCAAGTGTCACATCCAGAATGTATTTCAACATTGACTGTTACTTGTTACTTCTTAAACAAATTAACTGATACAGTTTTTCTCCCAGTGAGATCAGCCTGTGAGCCATACAGTTTTCTGTACCTCATTTCACCTGCCGAAATCCGGGATCGAACCAGGGACATTTAGATCTTCAGTCTAACACTCTCAGAACTGAGCTATTTAGGCTTGCAAGTGTCACATCCAGAATGTATTTTAACATTGATTGTTACTTGTTAAACAAATAACCTCATACAGGTTTTCCCCCAGTGAGATCAGACTTGGAGTCATACGGTTTACTGTACCTCATTTCACCTGCCAAAACCCGGGATCGAACAAGTGACATTTAGATCTTCAGTCTAACGCTCTCCCAACTGAGCTATTTCGGCTTGCAAGTGTCACATCCAGAATGTATTTTAACATTGACTGTTACTTATTACTTCTTAAACAAATGAACTGATACAGTTTTTCCCCCAGTGAGATCAGCCTGTGGGCCATAAGGTTTTCTGTACCTCAGTTCACCTGCCGAAACCCGGGATCGAACCAGGGACATTTAGATCTTCAGTCTAACGCTCTCCCAAATGAGCTATTTCGGCTTGCAAGTGTCACATCCAGAATGTATTTTAACATTGACTGTTAATTGTTAAACAAATAAACTCATACAGGTTTTCCCCAGTGAGATCGGCCTGGGAGTCATACGGTTTTCTGTACCTCAGTTCACCTGCCGAAACCCGGGATTGAACTAGGGATCTTCAGTCTAACGCTCTCCCAACTGAGCTATTTCGGCTTGCAAATGACACATCCAGAATGTATTTTCACATTGACTGTTACTTGTTACTTCTTAAACAAATGAACTGATACAGTTTTTCCCCCAGTGAGATCAGCCTGTGAGCCATACGGTTTTCTGTACCTCAGTTCACCTGCCGAAACCCGGGATCGAACCAGGGACATTTAGATCTTCAGTCTAACGTTCTCCCAACTGAGCTATTTCGGCTTGCAAGAGTCACATCCAAAATGTATTTTAACATTGATTGTTACTTATTAAACAAATAAACCAGTACAGCTTTTCCCCCAGTGAGATCAGCCTTGGAGTCATAAGGTTTTCTGTACCTCATTTCACCTGCCGAAACCCGGGATCGAACCAGGGACATTTAGATCTTCAGTCTAACGCTCTCCCAACTGAGCTATTTCGGCTTGCAAGTGTCACATCCAGAATGTATTTTAACATTGACTGTTACTTGTTAAACAAATAAACTCATACAGCTTTTCCCCCAGTGAGATCGGCCTGTGAGCCATACTGTTTCCTGAACCTCATTTCACCTGCCGAAACCCAGGATCGAACCAGGGACATTTAGATCTTCAGTCTAACGCTCTCCCAACTGAGCTATTTCGGGTTGCAAGTATCACATCCAGAATGTATTTTAACATTGACTGTTACTTGATACTTCTTAAACAAATGAACTGACACAGTTTTTCCCCCAGTGAGATCAGCCTGTGGGCCATACGGTGTTCTGTACCGCAGTTCACCTGCCGAAACCCGGGATCGAACCAGGGACATTTAGATCTTCAGTCTAACGCTCTCCCAACTGAGCTATTTCGGCTTGCAAGTGTCACATCCAGAATGTATTTTAACATTGACTGTTACTTGTTACTTCTTAAACAAATGAACTGATACAGTTTTTCCCCCAGTGAGATCAGCCTGTGGGCCATACGGTTTTCTGTACCTCAGTTCACCTGCCGAAACCCGGGATCGAACCAGGGACATTTAGATCTTCAGTCTAACGCTCTCCCAACTGAGCTATTTCGGCTTGCAAGAGTAGCATCCATAATGTATTTTAACATGTATTGTTACTTGTTAAACAAATAAACTCATACAGCTTTTCCCCCAGTGAGATCGGCCTGTGAGCCATACTGTTTCCTGTACCTCATTTCACCTGCCGAAACCCGGGATCGAACCAGGGACATTTAGATCTTCAGTCTAACGCTCTCCCAACTGAGCTATTTCGGCTTGCAAGTGTCACATCCAGAATGTATTTTAAGATTGACTGTTACTTGTTAAACAAATAAACTCATAGAGCTTTTCCCCCAGTGAGATCAGCCTGTGAGCCATACGGTTTTCTGTAAATCAGTTCACCTGCCGAAACCCGGGATCGAACCAGGGACATTTAGATCTTCAGTCTAACGCTCTCCCAACTGAGCTATTTCGGCCTGCAAGTGTCACATCCAGAATGTATTTTAACATTGACTGTTACTTGTTACTTCTTAAACAAATTAACTGATACAGTTTTTCCCCCAGTGAGATCAGCCTGTGAGCCATACGGTTTTCTGTACCTCAGTTCACCTGCCGAAATGCGGGATCGAACCAGGGACATTTAGATCTTCAGTCTAACGCTCTCCCAACTGAGCTATTTCGGCTTGCAAGTGTCACATCCAGAAAGTATTTTAACATTGACTGTTACTTGTTAAACAAATAAACTCATACAGCTTTTCCCCCAGTGAGATCAGCCTGTGGGCCATACGGTTTTCTGTACCTCAGTTCACCTGCCGAAACCCGGGATCGAACCAGGGACATTTAGATCTTCAGTCTAACGCTCTCCCAACTGAGCTATTTCGGCTTGCAAGTGTCACATCCAGAATGTATTTTAAGATTGACTGTTACTTGTTAAACAAATAAACTCATACAGCTTTTCCCCCATTGAGATCAGCCTTGGAGTCAAACGGTTTTATGTACCTCAGTTCACTTGCCTAAACCCAGGATTGAGCCAGGGACATTTAGATCCTCAGTGTAACGCTCTCCCAACTGAGCTATTTCGGCTTGCAAGTGTCACATTCAGAATGTATTTTAACATTGACTGTTACTTGTTACTTCTTAAACAAATGAACTGATACAGTTTTTCCCCCAGTGAGATCAGCCTGTGGGCCATACGGTTTTCTGTACCTCAGTTCACCTGCCGAAACACGGGATCGAACCAGGCACATTTAGATCTTCAGTCTAACGCTCTCCCAACTGAGCTATTTCGGCTTGCAAGTGTCACATCCAGAATGGATTTTTACAGTGACTGTTACTTGTTACTTCTTAAACAAATAAACTCATACAGCTTTTCCCCAGTGAGATGAGCCTTGGAGTCATACGGTTTTCTGTACCTCATTTCAACTGCCGAAACCCGGGATCGAACCAGGGACATTTAGATCTTCAGTCTAACGCTCTCCCAACTGAGCTATTTCGGCTTGCAAGTGTCACATCCAGAATGTAATTTTACAGTGACTGTTACTTGTTACTTCTTAAACAAATGAACTGATACAGCTTTTCCCCCAGTGAGATCAGCCTTGGAGTCATACGGTTTTCTGTACCTCATTTCACCTGCCGAAACCCGGGATCGAACCAGGGACATTTAGATCTTCAGTCTAACGCTCTCCCAACTGAGCTATTTTGGCTTGCAAGTGTCACATCCAGAATGTATTTTAACATTGACTGTTACTTGTTACTTCTTAAACAAATGAACTGATACAGTTTTTCCCCCAGTGAGATCAGCCTGTGGGCCATACGGTTTTCTGTACCTCAGTTCACCTGCCGAAACCCGGGATCGAACCAGGGACATTTAGATCTTCAGTCTAACGCTCTCCCAACTGAGCTATTTCGGCTTGCAAGAGTCACATCCAAAATGTATTTTAACATTGATTGTTACTTATTAAACAAATAAACCAGTACAGCTTTTCCCCCAGTGAGATCAGCCTTGGAGTCATAAGGTTTTCTGTACCTCATTTCACCTGCCGAAACCCGGGATCGAACCAGGGACATTTAGATCTTCAGTCTAACGCTCTCCCAACTGAGCTATTTCGGCTTGCAAGTGTCACATCCAGAATGTATTTTAACATTGACTGTTACTTGTTAAACAAATAAACTCATACAGCTTTTCCCCCAGTGAGATCGGCCTGTGAGCCATACTGTTTCCTGAACCTCATTTCACCTGCCGAAACCCAGGATCGAACCAGGGACATTTAGATCTTCAGTCTAACGCTCTCCCAACTGAGCTATTTCGGGTTGCAAGTGTCACATCCAGAATGTATTTTAACATTGACTGTTACTTGTTACTTCTTAAACAAATAAACTCATACAGCTTTTCCCCCAGTGAGATGAGCCTTGGAGTCATACGGTTTTCTGTACCTCAGTTCACCTGCCGAAACCCGGGATCGAACCAGGGACATTTAGATCTTCAGTCTAACGCTCTCCCAACTGAGCTATTTCGGCTTGCAAGTGTCACATCCAGAATGGATTTTTACAGTGACTGTTACTTGTTACTTCTTAAACAAATAAACTCATACAGCTTTTCCCCCAGTGAGATGAGCCTTGGAGTCATACGGTTTTCTGTACCTCATTTCAACTGCCGAAACCCGGGATCTAACCAGGGACATTTAGATCTTCAGTCTAACGCTCTCCCAACTGAGCTATTTCGGCTTGCAAGTGTCACATCCAGAATGTATTTTTACAGTGACTGTTACTTGTTACTTAAACAAATGAACTGATACAGCTTTTCCCACAGTGAGATCAGCCTGTGAGCCATACGGTTTTCTGTACCACAGTTCACCTGCCGAAACCCAGGATCGATCCAGGGACATTTAGATCTTCAGTCTAACGCTCTCCCAACTGAGCTATTTCGGCTTGCAAGAGTCGCATCCATAATGTATTTTAACATGTATTGTTACTTGTTAAACAAATAAACTCATACAGCTTTTCCCCCAGTGAGATCGGCCTGTGAGCCATACTGTTTCCTGTACCTCATTTCACCTGCCGAAACCCGGGATCGAACCAGGGACATTTAGATCTTCAGTCTAACGCTCTCCCAACTGAGCTATTTCGGCTTGCAAGTGTCACATCCAGAATGTATTTTAACATTGACTGTTACTTGTTACTTCTTAAACAAATGAACTGATACAGTTTTTCCCCCAGTGAGATCAGCCTGTGGGCCATACGGTTTTCTGTACCTCAGTTCACCTGCCGAAACCCGGGATCGAACCAGGCACATTTAGATCTTCAGTCTAACGCTCTCCCAACTGAGCTATTTCGGCTTGCAAGTGTCACATCCAGAATGGATTTTTACAGTGACTGTTACTTGTTACTTCTTAAACAAATGAACTGATACAGCTTTTCCCCCAGTGAGATCAGCCTTGGAGTCATACGGTTTTCTGTACCTCATTTCACCTGCCGAAACCCGGGATCGAACCAGGGACATTTAGATCTTCAGTCTAACGCTCTCCCAACTGAGCTATTTTGGCTTGCAAGTGTCACATCCAGAATGTATTTTAACATTGACTGTTACTTGTTACTTCTTAAACAAATGAACTGATACAGTTTTTCCCCCAGTGAGATCAGCCTGTGGGCCATACGGTTTTCTGTACCTCAGTTCACCTGCCGAAACCCGAGATCGAACCAGGGACATTTAGATCTTCAGTCTAACACTCTCCCAACTGAGCTATTTTGGCTTGCAAGTGTCACATCCAGAATGGATTTTTACAGTGACTGTTACTTGTTACTTCTTATCTTAAACAAATTGACTCTTTTCCCCCAGTGAGATGAGCCTTGGAGTCATACGGTTTTCTGTACCTCATTTCACCTGCCGAAACCCGGGATCGAACCAGGGACATTTAGATCTTCAGTCTAACGCTCTCCCAACTGAGCTATTTTAGCTTGCAAGTGTCACATCCAGAATGTATTTTAACATTGACTGTTACTTGTTACTTCTTAAACAAATGAACTGATACAGTTTTACCCCCAGTGAGATCAGCCTGTGGGCCATACGGTTTTCTGTACCTCAGTTCACCTGCCGAAACCCGGGATCGAACCAGGGACATTTAGATCTTCAGTCTAACGCTCTCCCAACTGAGCTATTTCGGCTTGCTGGTGTCACATCCAGAATGTATTTTTACATTGACTGTTACTTCTTAAAACTTAAACAAATGAACTGATACAGTTTTTCCCCCAGTGAGATCAGCCTGTGAGCCATACGGTTTTCTGTACCTCAGTTCACCTGCCGAAACCCGGGATCGAACCAGGGACATTTAGATCTTCAGTCTAACGCTCTCCCAAATGAGCTATTTCGGCTTGCAAGAGTCGCATCCATAATGTATTTTAACATGTATTGTTACTTGTTAAACAAATAAACTCATACAGCTTTTCCCCCAGTGAGATCGGCCTGTGAGCCATACTGTTTCCTGTACCTCATTTCACCTGCCTAAACCCGGGATCGAACTAGGGACATTTAGATCTTCAGTCTAACGCTCTCCCAACTGAGCTATTTCGGCTTGCAAGTGTCACATCCAGAATGTATTTTAACATTGACTGTTACTTGTTACTTCTTAAACAAATGAACTGATACAGTTTTTCCCACAGTGCGATCAGCCTGTGGGCCATACGGTTTTCTGTACCTCAGTTCACCTGCCGAAACCCGGGATCGAACCACGGACATTTAGATCTTCAGTCTAACGCTCTCCCAACTGAGCTATTTCGGCTTGCAAGTGTCACATCCAGAATGTATTTTAACATTGACTGTTACTTGTTACTTCTTAAACAAATGAACTGATACAGTTTTTCCCCCAGTGATATCAGCCTGTGGGCCATACGGTTTTCTGTAACTCAGTTCACCTGCCGAAACCCGGGATCGAACCAGGGACATTTAGATCTTCAGTCTAACGCTCTCCCAACTGAGCTATTTCGGCTTACAAGTGTCACATCCAGAATGTATTTTAACATTGACTGTTACTTGTTAAACAAATAAACTCATACAGCTTTTCCCCCAGTGAGATCAGCCTGTGGGCCTTACGGTTTTCTGTACCTCAGTTCACCTGCCGAAACCCGGGATCGAACCAGGGACATTTAGATCTTCAGTCTAACGCTCTCCCAACTGAGCTATTTCGGCTTGCAAGTGTCACATCCAGAATGTATTTTAAGATTGACTGTTACTTGTTAAACCAATAAACTCATACAGCTTTTCCCCCATTGAGATCAGCCTTGGAGTCAAACGGTTTTCTGTACCTCAGTTCACTTGCCTAAACCCAGGATTGAGCCAGGGACATTTAGATCCTCAGTGTAACGCTCTCCCAACTGAGCTATTTCGGCTTGCAAGTGTCACATTCAGAATGTATTTTAACATTGACTGTTACTTGTTACTTCTTAAACAAATGAACTGATACAGTTTTCCCCCCAGTGAGATTAGCCTGTGAGCCATACGGTTTTCTGTACCTCAGTTCACCTGCCGAAACCCGGGATCGAACCAGGGACATTTAGATCTTCAGTCTAACGCTCTCCCAACTGAGCTATTTCGGCTTGCAAGTGTCACATCCAGAATGTATTTTTACAGTGACTGTTACTTGTTACTTAAACAAATGAACTGATACAGCTTTTCCCACAGTGAGATCAGCCTGTGAGACATACGGTTTTCTGTACCACAGTTCACCTGCCGAAACCCGGGATCGATCCAGGGACATTTAGATCTTCAGTCTAACGCTCTCCCAACTGAGCTATTTCGGCTTGCAAGAGTCGCATCCATAATGTATTTTAACATGTATTGTTACTT
Organism: Protomyctophum bolini; assembly: GCF_963924005.1. Taxonomy (NCBI): domain Eukaryota; kingdom Metazoa; phylum Chordata; class Actinopteri; order Myctophiformes; family Myctophidae; genus Protomyctophum; species Protomyctophum bolini. The sequence continues at coordinate 34,096,286 of NC_137882.1, forward strand.
GTTAAACAAATAAACTCATACAGCTTTTCCCCCAGTGAGATCAGCCTGTGAGCCATACTGTTTCCTGTACCTCATTTCACCTGCCGAAACCCAGGATCGAACCAGGGACATTTAGATCTTCAGTCTAACGCTCTCCCAACTGAGCTATTTCGGCTTGCAAGTGTCACATCCAGAATGTATTTTAACATTGACTGTTACTTGTTACTTCTTAAACAAATGAACTGATACAGTTTTTCCCCCAGTGAGATCAGCCTGTGGGCCATACGGTTTTCTGTACCTCAGTTCACCTGCCGAAACCCGGGATCGAAACAGGCACATTTAGATCTTCAGTCTAACGCTCTCCCAACTGAGCTATTTCGGCTTGCAAGTGTCACATCCAGAATGGATTTTTACAGTGACTGTTACTTGTTACTTCTTAAACAAATAAATTCATACAGCTTCTCCCCAGTGAGATGAGCCTTGGACTCATACGGTTTTCTGTACCTCATTTCAACTGCCGAAACCCTGGATCGAACCAGGGACATTTAGATCTTCAGTCTAACGCCCTCCCAACTGAGCTATTTCAGCTAGCAAGTGTCACATCCAGAATGTATTTTAACATTGACTGTTACTTGTTATTTCTTAAACAAATTAACTGATACAGTTTTTCCCCCAGTGAGATGAGCCTGTGAGCCATACCGTTTTCTGTACCTCAGTTCACCTGCCGAAACGCGGGATCGAACCAGGGACATTTAGATCTTCAGTCTAACGCTCTCCCAACTGAGCTATTTCGGCTTGCAAGTGTCACATCCAGAATGTATTTCAACATTGACTGTTACTTGTTACTTCTTAAACAAATGAACTGATACAGTTTTTCCCCCAGTGAGATTAGCCTGTGATCCATACGGTTTTCTGTACCTCAGTTCACGTGCCGAAACCCGGGATCGAACCAGGGACATTTAGATCTTCAGTCTAACGCTCTCCCAACTGAGCTATTTCGGCTTGAAAGTGTCACATCCAGAATGTATTTTAACATGGACTGTTACTTGTTAAACAAATAACGTCATACAGGTTTTCCCCCAGTGAGATCAGACTTGGAGTCATACGGTTTACTGTACCTCATTTCACCTGGCGAAACCCGGGATCGAACCAGGGACATTTAGATCTTCAGTCTAACGCTCTCACAACTGAGCTATTTCGGCTTGCAAGTGTGACATCCAGAATGTATTTTAACATTGACTGTTACTTATTACTTCTTAAACAAATGAACTGATACAGTTTTCCCCCCAGTGAGTCATACGGTTTTCTGTACCTCAGTTCACCTGCCGAAACCCGGGATCGAACCAGGGACATTTAGATCTTCAGTCTAACGCTCTCCCAACTGAGCTATTTCGGCTTGCAAGTGTCACATCCAGAATGTATTTCAACATTGACTGTTACTTGTTACTTCTTAAACAAATTAACTGATACAGTTTTTCTCCCAGTGAGATCAGCCTGTGAGCCATACAGTTTTCTGTACCTCATTTCACCTGCCGAAATCCCGGATCGAACCAGGGACATTTAGATCTTCAGTCTAACACTCTCAGAACTGAGCTATTTAGGCTTGCAAGTGTCACATCCAGAATGTATTTTAACATTGATTGTTACTTGTTAAACAAATAACCTCATACAGGTTTTCCCCCAGTGAGATCAGACTTGGAGTCATACGGTTTACTGTACCTCATTTCACCTGCCAAAACCCGGGATCGAACCAGGGACATTTAGATCTTCAGTCTAACGCTCTCCCAACTGAGCTATTTCGGCTTGCAAGTGTCACATCCAGAATGTATTTTAACATTGACTGTTACTTGTTAAACAAATAAACTCATAGAGCTTTTCCCCCAGTGAGATCGGCCTGTGAGCCATACTGTTTCCTGTACCTCATTTCACCTGCCGAAACCCGGGATCGAACCAGGGACATTTAGATCTTCAGTCTAACGCTCTCCCAACTGAGCTATTTCGGCTTGCAAGTGTCACATCCAGAATGTATGTTACTTGTTAAACAAATAACCTCATACAGCTTTTCCCCCAGTGAGATCAGACTTGGAGTCATACGGTTTACTGTACCTCATTTCACCTGCCAAAACCCGGGATCGAACCAGGGACATTTAGATCTTCAGTCTAACGCTCTCCCAACTGAGCTATTTCAGCTAGCAAGTGTCACATCCAGAATGTATTTTAACATTGACTGTTACTTGTTACTTCTTAAACAAATGAACTGATACAGTTTTTCCCCCAGTGAGTCATACGGTTTTCTGTACCTCAGTTCACCTGCCGAAACCCGGGATCGAAACAGGGACATTTAGATCTTCAGTCTAACGCTCTCCCAACTGAGCTATTTCGGCTTGCAAGTGTCACATCCAGAATGTATTTCAACATTGACTGTTACTTGTTACTTCTTAAACAAATTAACTGATACAGTTTTTCTCCCAGTGAGATCAGCCTGTGAGCCATACAGTTTTCTGTACCTCATTTCACCTGCCGAAATCCGGGATCGAACCAGGGACATTTAGATCTTCAGTCTAACACTCTCAGAACTGAGCTATTTAGGCTTGCAAGTGTCACATCCAGAATGTATTTGAACATTGATTGTTACTTGTTAAACAAATAACCTCATACAGGTTTTCCCCCAGTGAGATCAGACTTGGAGTCATACGGTTTACTGTACCTCATTTCACCTGCCAAAACCCGGGATCGAACCAGGGACATTTAGATCTTCAGTCTAACGCTCTCCCAACTGAGCTATTTCGGCTTGCAAGTGTCACATCCAGAATGTATTTTAACATTGACTGTTACTTGTTAAACAAATAAACTCATACAGCTTTTCCCCCAGTGAGATCGGCCTGTGAGCCATACTGTTTCCTGAACCTGATTTCACCTGCCGAAACCCAGGATCGAACCAGGGACATTTAGATCTTCAGTCTAACGCTCTCCCAACTGAGCTATTTCGGCTTGCAAGTGTCACATCCAGAATGTATTTTAACATTGACTGTTACTTGATACTTCTTAAACAAATGAACTGACACAGTTTTTCCCCCAGTGAGATCAGCCTGTGGGCCATACGGTGTTCTGTACCGCAGTTCACCTGCCGAAACCCGGGATCGAACCAGGGACATTTAGATCTTCAGTCTAACGCTCTCCCAACTGAGCTATTTCGGGTTGCAAATGTGTCACATCCAGAATGTATTTTAACATTGACTGTTACTTGTTAAACAAATGAACTGATACAGTTTTTCCCCCAGTGAGATCAGCCTGTAGGCCATACGGTTTTCTGTACCTCAGTTCACCTGCCGAAACCCGGGATCGAACCAGGGACATTTAGATCTTCAGTCTAACGCTCTCCCAACTGAGCTATTTCGGCTTGCAAGAGTCGCATCCATAATGTATTTTAACATGTATTGTTACTTGTTAAACAAATAAACTCATACAGCTTTTCCCCCAGTGAGATCGACCTGTGAGCCATACTGTTTCCTGTACCTCATTTCACCTGCCGAAACCCGGGATCGAACCAGGGACATTTAGATCTTCAGTCTAACGCTCTCCCAACTGAGCTATTTCGGCTTGCAAGTGTCACATCCAGAATGTATTTTAAGATTGACTGTTACTTGTTAAACAAATAAACTCATAGAGCTTTTCCCCCAGTGAGATCAGCCTGTGAGCCATACGGTTTTCTGTAACTCAGTTCACCTGCCGAAACCCGGGATCGAACCAGGGACATTTAGATCTTCAGTCTAACGCTCTCCCAACTGAGCTATTTCGGCCTGCAAGTGTCACATCCAGAATGTATTTTAACATTGACTGTTACTTGTTACTTCTTAAACAAATTAACTGATACAGTTTTTCCCCCAGTGAGTCATACGGTTTACTTTACCTCATTTCACCTGCCAAAACCCGGGATCGAACCAGGGACATTTAGATCTTCAGTCTAACGCCCTCCCAACTGAGCTATTTCAGCTAGCAACTGTCACATCCAGAATGTATTTTAACATTGACTGTTACTTGTTACTTCTTAAACAAATTAACTGATACCGTTTTTCCCCCAGTGAGATCAGCCTGTGAGCCATACCGTTTTCTGTACCTCAGTTCACCTGCCGAAACGCGGGATCGAACCAGGGACATTTAGATCTTCAGTCTAACGCTCTCCCAACTGAGCTATTTCGGCTTGCAAGTGTCACATCCAGAATGTATTTCAACATTGACTGTTACTTGTTACTTCTTAAACAAATGAACTGATACAGTTTTTCCCCCAGTGAGATTAGCCTGTGATCCATACGGTTTTCTGTACCTCAGTTCACGTGCCGAAACCCGGGATCGAACCAGGGACATTTAGATCTTCAGTCTAACGCTCTCCCAACTGAGCTATTTTGGCTTGAAAGTGTCACATCCAGAATGTATTTTAACATGGACTGTTACTTGTTAAACAAATAACCTCATACAGCTTTTCCCCCAGTGAGATAGGCCTGTGAGCCATACTGTTTCCTGTACCTCATTTCACCTGCCGAAACCCGGGATCGAACCAGGGACATTTAGATCTTCAGTCTAACGCTCTCCCAACTGAGCTATTTCGGCTTGCAAGTGTCACATCCAGAATGTATGTTACTTGTTAAACAAATAACCTCATACAGCTTTTCCCCCAGTGAGATCAGACTTGGAGTCATACGGTTTACTGTACCTCATTTCACCTGCCAAAACCGGGGATCGAACCAGGAACATTTAGATCTTCAGTCTAACGCTCTCCCAACTGAGCTATTTCAGCTAGCAAGTGTCACATCCAGAATGTATTTTAACATTGACTGTTACTTGTTACTTCTTAAACAAATGAACTGATACAGTTTTTCCCCCAGTGAGTCATACGGTTTTCTGTACCTCAGTTCACCTGCCGAAACCCGGGATCGAAACAGGGACATTTAGATCTTCAGTCTAACGCTCTCCCAACTGAGCTATTTCGGCTTGCAAGTGTCACATCCAGAATGTATTTCAACATTGACTGTTACTTGTTACTTCTTAAACAAATTAACTGATACAGTTTTTCTCCCAGTGAGATCAGCCTGTGAGCCATACAGTTTTCTGTACCTCATTTCACCTGCCGAAATCCCGGATCGAACCAGGGACATTTAGATCTTCAGTCTAACACTCTCAGAACTGAGCTATTTAGGCTTGCAAGTGTCACATCCAGAATGTATTTTAACATTGATTGTTACTTGTTAAACAAATAACCTCATACAGGTTTTCCCCCAGTGAGATCAGACTTGGAGTCATACGGTTTACTGTACCTCATTTCACCTGCCAAAACCCGGGATCGAACCAGGGACATTTAGATCTTCAGTCTAACGCTCTCCCAACTGAGCTATTTCGGCTTGCAAGTGTCACATCCAGAATGTATTTTAACATTGACTGTTACTTGTTAAACAAATAAACTCATACAGCTTTTCCCCCAGTGAGATAGGCCTGTGAGCCATACTGTTTCCTGTACCTCATTTCACCTGCCGAAACCCGGGATCGAACCAGGGACATTTAGATCTTCAGTCTAACGCTCTCCCAACTGAGCTATTTCGGCTTGCAAGTGTCACATCCAGAATGTATGTTACTTGTTAAACAAATAACCTCATACAGCTTTTCCCCCAGTGAGATCAGACTTGGAGTCATACGGTTTACTGTACCTCATTTCACCTGCCAAAACCCGGGATCGAACCAGGGACATTTAGATCTTCAGTCTAACGCTCTCCCAACTGAGCTATTTCAGCTAGCAAGTGTCACATCCAGAATGTATTTTAACATTGACTGTTACTTGTTACTTCTTAAACAAATGAACTGATACAGTTTTTCCCCCAGTGAGTCATACGGTTTTCTGTACCTCAGTTCACCTGCCGAAACCCGGGATCGAAACAGGGACATTTAGATCTTCAGTCTAACGCTCTCCCAACTGAGCTATTTCGGCTTGCAAGTGTCACATCCAGAATGTATTTCAACATTGACTGTTACTTGTTACTTCTTAAACAAATTAACTGATACAGTTTTTCTCCCAGTGAGATCAGCCTGTGAGCCATACAGTTTTCTGTACCTCATTTCACCTGCCGAAATCCGGGATCGAACCAGGGACATTTAGATCTTCAGTCTAACACTCTCAGAACTGAGCTATTTAGGCTTGCAAGTGTCACATCCAGAATGTATTTTAACATTGATTGTTACTTGTTAAACAAATAACCTCATACAGGTTTTCCCCCAGTGAGATCAGACTTGGAGTCATACGGTTTACTGTACCTCATTTCACCTGCCAAAACCCGGGATCGAACCAGGGACATTTAGATCTTCAGTCTAACGCTCTCCCAACTGAGCTATTTCGGCTTGCAAGTGTCACATCCAGAATGTATTTTAACATTGACTGTTACTTGTTAAACAAATAAACTCATACAGCTTTTCCCCCAGTGAGATCGGCCTGTGAGCCATACTGTTTCCTGAACCTCATTTCACCTGCCGAAACCCAGGATCGAACCAGGGACATTTAGATCTTCAGTCTAACGCTCTCCCAACTGAGCTATTTCGGCTTGCAAGTGTCACATCCAGAATGTATTTTAACATTGACTGTTACTTGATACTTCTTAAACAAATGAACTGACACAGTTTTTCCCCCAGTGAGATCAGCCTGTGGGCCATACGGTGTTCTGTACCGCAGTTCACCTGCTGAAACCCGGGATCGAACCAGGGACATTTAGATCTTCAGTCTAACGCTCTCCCAACTGAGCTATTTCGGGTTGCAAATGTGTCACATCCAGAATGTATTTTAACATTGACTGTTACTTGTTACTTCTTAAACAAATGAACTGATACAGTTTTTCCCCCAGTGAGATCAGCCTGTAGGCCATACGGTTTTCTGTACCTCAGTTCACCTGCCGAAACCCGGGATCGAACCAGGGACATTTAGATCTTCAGTCTAACGCTCTCCCAACTGAGCTATTTCGGCTTGCAAGAGTCGCATCCATAATGTATTTTAACATGTATTGTTACTTGTTAAACAAATAAACTCATACAGCTATTCCCCCAGTGAGATCGGCCTGTGAGCCATACTGTTTCCTGTACCTCATTTCACCTGCCGAAACCCGGGATCGAACCAGGGACATTTAGATCTTCAGTCTAACGCTCTCCCAACTGAGCTATTTCGGCTTGCAAGTGTCACATCCAGAATGTATTTTAAGATTGACTGTTACTTGTTAAACAAATAAACTCATACAGCTTTTCCCCCAGTGAGATCAGACTTGGAGTCATACGGTTTACTGTACCTCATTTCACCTGCCAAAACCCGGGATCGAACCAGGGACATTTAGATCTTCAGTCTAACGCTCTCCCAACTGAGCTATTTCAGCTAGCAAGTGTCACATCCAGAATGTATTTTAACATTGACTGTTACTTGTTACTTCTTAAACAAATGAACTGATACAGTTTTTCCCCCAGTGAGTCATACGGTTTTCTGTACCTCAGTTCACCTGCCGAAACCCGGGATCGAAACAGGGACATTTAGATCTTCAGTCTAACGCTCTCCCAACTGAGCTATTTCGGCTTGCAAGTGTCACATCCAGAATGTATTTCAACATTGACTGTTACTTGTTACTTCTTAAACAAATTAACTGATACAGTTTTTCTCCCAGTGAGATCAGCCTGTGAGCCATACAGTTTTCTGTACCTCATTTCACCTGCCGAAATCCCGGATCGAACCAGGGACATTTAGATCTTCAGTCTAACACTCTCAGAACTGAGCTATTTAGGCTTGCAAGTGTCACATCCAGAATGTATTTTAACATTGATTGTTACTTGTTAAACAAATAACCTCATACAGGTTTTCCCCCAGTGAGATCAGACTTGGAGTCATACGGTTTACTGTACCTCATTTCACCTGCCAAAACCCGGGATCGAACCAGGGACATTTAGATCTTCAGTCTAACGCTCTCCCAACTGAGCTATTTCGGCTTGCAAGTGTCACATCCAGAATGTATTTTAACATTGACTGTTACTTGTTAAACAAATAAACTCATACAGCTTTTCCCCCAGTGAGATAGGCCTGTGAGCCATACTGTTTCCTGTACCTCATTTCACCTGCCGAAACCCGGGATCGAACCAGGGACATTTAGATCTTCAGTCTAACGCTCTCCCAACTGAGCTATTTCGGCTTGCAAGTGTCACATCCAGAATGTATGTTACTTGTTAAACAAATAACCTCATACAGCTTTTCCCCCAGTGAGATCAGACTTGGAGTCATACGGTTTACTGTACCTCATTTCACCTGCCAAAACCCGGGATCGAACCAGGGACATTTAGATCTTCAGTCTAACGCTCTCCCAACTGAGCTATTTCAGCTAGCAAGTGTCACATCCAGAATGTATTTTAACATTGACTGTTACTTGTTACTTCTTAAACAAATGAACTGATACAGTTTTTCCCCCAGTGAGTCATACGGTTTTCTGTACCTCAGTTCACCTGCCGAAACCCGGGATCGAAACAGGGACATTTAGATCTTCAGTCTAACGCTCTCCCAACTGAGCTATTTCGGCTTGCAAGTGTCACATCCAGAATGTATTTCAACATTGACTGTTACTTGTTACTTCTTAAACAAATTAACTGATACAGTTTTTCTCCCAGTGAGATCAGCCTGTGAGCCATACAGTTTTCTGTACCTCATTTCACCTGCCGAAATCCGGGATCGAACCAGGGACATTTAGATCTTCAGTCTAACACTCTCAGAACTGAGCTATTTAGGCTTGCAAGTGTCACATCCAGAATGTATTTTAACATTGATTGTTACTTGTTAAACAAATAACCTCATACAGGTTTTCCCCCAGTGAGATCAGACTTGGAGTCATACGGTTTACTGTACCTCATTTCACCTGCCAAAACCCGGGATCGAACCAGGGACATTTAGATCTTCAGTCTAACGCTCTCCCAACTGAGCTATTTCGGCTTGCAAGTGTCACATCCAGAATGTATTTTAACATTGACTGTTACTTGTTAAACAAATAAACTCATACAGCTTTTCCCCCAGTGAGATCGGCCTGTGAGCCATACTGTTTCCTGAACCTCATTTCACCTGCCGAAACCCAGGATCGAACCAGGGACATTTAGATCTTCAGTCTAACGCTCTCCCAACTGAGCTATTTCGGCTTGCAAGTGTCACATCCAGAATGTATTTTAACATTGACTGTTACTTGATACTTCTTAAACAAATGAACTGACACAGTTTTTCCCCCAGTGAGATCAGCCTGTGGGCCATACGGTGTTCTGTACCGCAGTTCACCTGCTGAAACCCGGGATCGAACCAGGGACATTTAGATCTTCAGTCTAACGCTCTCCCAACTGAGCTATTTCGGGTTGCAAATGTGTCACATCCAGAATGTATTTTAACATTGACTGTTACTTGTTACTTCTTAAACAAATGAACTGATACAGTTTTTCCCCCAGTGAGATCAGCCTGTAGGCCATACGGTTTTCTGTACCTCAGTTCACCTGCCGAAACCCGGGATCGAACCAGGGACATTTAGATCTTCAGTCTAACGCTCTCCCAACTGAGCTATTTCGGCTTGCAAGAGTCGCATCCATAATGTATTTTAACATGTATTGTTACTTGTTAAACAAATAAACTCATACAGCTATTCCCCCAGTGAGATCGGCCTGTGAGCCATACTGTTTCCTGTACCTCATTTCACCTGCCGAAACCCGGGATCGAACCAGGGACATTTAGATCTTCAGTCTAACGCTCTCCCAACTGAGCTATTTCGGCTTGCAAGTGTCACATCCAGAATGTATTTTAAGATTGACTGTTACTTGTTAAACAAATAAACTCATAGAGCTTTTCCCCCAGTGAGATCAGCCTGTGAGCCATACGGTTTTCTGTAACTCAGTTCACCTGCCGAAACCCGGGATCGAACCAGGGACATTTAGATCTTCAGTCTAACGCTCTCCCAACTGAGCTATTTCGGCCTGCAAGTGTCACATCCAGAATGTATTTTAACATTGACTGTTACTTGTTACTTCTTAAACAAATTAACTGATACAGTTTTTCCCCCAGTGAGATCAGCCTGTGAGCCATACGGTTTTCTGTACCTCAGTTCACCTGCCGAAATGCGGGATCGAACCAGGGACATTTAGATCTTCAGTCTAACGCTCTCCCAACTGAGCTATTTCGGCTTGCAAGTGTCACATTCAGAATGTATTTTAACATTGACTGTTACTTGTTACTTCTTAAACAAATGAACTGATACAGTTTTTCCCCCAGTGAGATCAGCCTGTGGGCCATAAGGTTTCTGTACCTCAGTTCACCTGCCGAAACCCGGGATCGAACCAGGGACATTTAGATCTTCAGTCTAACGCTCTCCCAACTGAGCTATTTCGGCTTACAAGTGTCACATCCAGAATGTATTTTAACATTGACTGTTACTTGTTAAACAAATAAACTCATACAGCTTTTCCCCCAGTGAGATCAGCCTGTGGGCCATACGGTTTTCTGTACCTCAGTTCACCTGCCGAAACCCGGGATCGAACCAGGGACATTTAGATCTTCAGTCTAACGCTCTCCCAACTGAGCTATTTCGGCTTGCAAGTGTCACATCCAGAATGTATTTTAAGATTGACTGTTACTTGTTAAACAAATAAACTCATACAGCTTTTCCCCCATTGAGATCAGCCTTGGAGTCAAACGGTTTTATGTACCTCAGTTCACTTGCCTAAACCCAGGATTGAGCCAGGGACATTTAGATCCTCAGTGTAACGCTCTCCCAACTGAGCTATTTCGGCTTGCAAGTGTCACATTCAGAATGTATTTTAACATTGACTGTTACTTGTTACTTCTTAAACAATTGAACTGATACAGTTTTTCCCCCAGTGAGATCAGCCTGTGGGCCATACGGTTTTCTGTACCTCAGTTCACCTGCCGAAACCCGGGATCGAACCAGGCACATTTAGATCTTCAGTCTAACGCTCTCCCAACTGAGCTATTTCGGCTTGCAAGTGTCACATCCAGAATGGATTTTTACAGTGACTGTTACTTGTTACTTCTTAAACAAATAAACTCATACAGCTTTTCCCCAGTGAGATGAGCCTTGGAGTCATAAGGTTTTCTGTACCTCATTTCAACTGCCGAAACCCGGGATCGAACCAGGGACATTTAGATCTTCAGTCTAACGCTCTCCCAACTGAGCTATTTCGGCTTGCAAGTGTCACATCCAGAATGTAATTTTACAGTGACTGTTACTTGTTACTTCTTAAACAAATAAACTCATACAGCTTTTCCCCCAGTGAGATCAGCCTTGGAGTCATACGGTTTTCTGTACCTCATTTCACCTGCCGAAACCCGGGATCGAACCAGGGACATTTAGATCTTCAGTCTAACGCTCTCCCAACTGAGCTATTTTGGCTTGCAAGTGTCACATCCAGAATGTATTTTAAGATTGACTGTTACTTGTTAAACAAATAAACTCATACAGCTTTTCCCCCATTGAGATCAGCCTTGGAGTCAAACGGTTTTATGTACCTCAGTTCACTTGCCTAAACCCAGGATTGAGCCAGGGACATTTAGATCCTCAGTGTAACGCTCTCCCAACTGAGCTATTTCGGCTTGCAAGTGTCACATTCAGAATGTATTTTAACATTGACTGTTACTTGTTACTTCTTAAACAAATGAACTGATACAGTTTTTCCCCCAGTGATATCAGCCTGTGTGCCATACGGTTTTCTGTACCTCAGTTCACCTGCCGAAACCCGGGATCGAACCAGGCACATTTAGATCTTCAGTCTAACGCTCTCCCAACTGAGCTATTTCGGCTTGCAAGTGTCACATCCAGAATGGATTTTTACAGTGACTGTTACTTGTTACTTCTTAAACAAATAAACTCATACAGCTTTTCCCCAGTGAGATGAGCCTTGGAGTCATACGGTTTTCTGTACCTCATTTCAACTGCCGAAACCCAGGATCGAACCAGGGACATTTAGATCTTCAGTCTAACGCTCTCCCAACTGAGCTATTTCGGCTTGCAAGTGCACATCCAGAATGTAATTTTACAGTGACTGTTACTTGTTACTTCTTAAACAAATGAACTGATACAGCTTTTCCCCCAGTGAGATCAGCCTGTGGGCCATACGGTTTTCTGTACCTCAGTTCACCTGCCGAAACCCGGGATCGAACCAGGGACATTTAGATCTTCAGTCTAACGCTCTCCCAACTGAGCTATTTTGGCTTGCAAGTGTCACATCCAGAATGGATTTTTACAGTGACTGTTACTTGTTACTTCTTAAACAAATTGACTCTTTTCCCCCAGTGAGATGAGCCTTGGAGTCATACGGTTTTCTGTACCTCATTTCACCTGCCGAAACCCGGGATCGATCCAGGGACATTTAGATCTTCAGTCTAACGCTCTCCCAACTGAGCTATTTTGGCTTGCAAGTGTCACATCCAGAATGTATTTTAACATTGACTGTTACTTGTTACTTCTTAAACAAATGAACTGATACAGTTTTTCCCCCAGTGAGATCAGCCTGTGGGCCATACGGTTTTCTGTACCTCAGTTCACCTGCCGAAACCCGGGATCGAACCAGGGACATTTAGATCTTCAGTCTAACGCTCTCCCAACTGAGCTATTTCGGCTTGCAAGTGTCACATCCAGAATGTATTTTAACATTGACTGTTACTTGTTAAACAAATAAACTGATACAGCTTTTCCCCCAGTGAGATCAGCCTTGGAGTCATACGGTTTTCTGTACCTCATTTCACCTGCCGAAACCCGGGATCGAACCAGGGACATTTAGATCTTCAGTCTAACGCTCTCCCAACTGAGCTATTTCGGCTTGCAAGTGTCACATCCAGAATGTATTTTAACATTGACTGTTACTTGTTAAACAAATAAAATCATACAGCTTTTCCCCCAGTGAGATCAGCCTTGGAGTCATACGGTTTTCTGTACCTCATTTCACCTGCCGAAACCCGGGATCGAACAAGGGACATTTAGATCTTCAGTCTAACGCTCTCCCAACTGAGGTATTTTTACAGTGATTGTTACTTGTTACTTCTTAAACAAATGAACTGATACAGTTTTTCCCCCAGTGAGATCAGCCTGTGAGCCATACGGTTTTCTCTACCTCAGTTCACCTGCCGACACCCTGGATCGAACCAGGGACATTTAGATCTTCAGTCTAACGCTCTCCCAACTGAGCTATTTCGGCTTGCAAGTGTCACATCCAGAATGTATTTTAACATTGACTGTTACTTGTTAAACAAATAAACTCATACAGCTTTTCCCCCAGTGAGATCGGCCTGTGAGCCATACTGTTTCCTGTACCTCATTTCACCTGCCGAAACCCGGGATCGAACCAGGGACATTTAGATCTTCAGTCTAACGCTCTCCCAACTGAGCTATTTCGGCTTGCAAGTGTCACATCCAGAATGTATTTTAACATTGACTGTTACTTGTTAAACAAATAACCTCATACAGGTTTTCCCCCAGTGAGATCAGACTTGGAGTCATACGGTTTACTGTACCTCATTTCACCTGCCAAAACCCGGGATCGAACCAGGGACATTTAGATCTTCAGTCTAACACTCTCCCAACTGAGCTAAAGCTGGGGAACATTAGACTGTAAGAGGGGGGGAAGAAGAAAAATGGAGGGGGAAGAAGGGGGGAGAAGGAAAAAGAGAAGAAAGAAGAGAAAAGGAGAGAAAAGGAGAGAGAAAAGGAAGGGAAAGGGTGCAATTCTAACTCAGCTTCATGTACAATCCTGCTGCAAGCGATAATGTATCCGAATATTTTCAAAAAGCACTGAAATGTTAAAACTAGCTTCTAGGAAGGGGAAGTACGAATCCAAGCTCGGGGTCCCAGTGTCACCGGTTCAAGCCCCGCTTAAAACAAAATGATATTGAGTAGACTTATGACAGCAGTGAATGGCAAACCTTTAGCATTGGATTCAGAGTGATTTCGAGTAACTGCTACAGTCAACCAAATTATTTTTCACTGCAGGGAGTCAAGTATGCGTTTACTGAACGTTGATATTAATCAGCATGCTCACATAATAGTTATAGCGATATCTGCTGTCTTTGCATAAACACCTTGCTTCCTGCTTTAAGGAACTGACAAGCCCTTCCAGCACACAATGTTTGATAATTTCTTCAGTTTTTTAAGTCCCATTTTGTAAAACCCAAGTTTAAAGCATGCACCACTACTTATTAACCAATACATAACTAAGTCCTGGAACAAAATTCAACACAACGATGTAATAACATTCTTTTAAACATTTATTTTCAGGTTTAACACAAGTAAATGTGCATTGTTGTACAAACATGCAAAGTGTGCAAAACTACTGTGCAATATAAAATATATGAAACATGTTAGGTTATTATTAATATTATAGTATAAGTAAGAGTATACAAATGGAACCAAATTGATCTGCCCTATCTTCTACAGAGCATAGGAGCAATACATTTCTAACTGTTGTAGCATTTGGCCTATATACAGCATCAAACTCATTTTACCCATTATAAAATGTTGCCTAGTTTGCCATTATCTAGGACCTAGATAATGGCAAACTAGGCAACATTTTATAATGGGTAAAATGGGACATTCACCTAGATTCTAGGTGAATGTCCCATGCACCTGTCATTAATGGCTATGAGCAGGGGCGGATTTACCGTTGGGCTAGGGTGGGCTGAAGCCCGGGGGCCCACAGCTAGGGGGGGCCCCGAAAAAAATTAAAGAAAAAAAAATATATAATATTATAATCTTTTTTTTTATTTTTTAATAAAATTGTAAAGTATTGAAATCCAATTCAAGTGAAATGTGTGAAACTTTATTTCTATTTACTTTACAGTTTATTTAGATTACACAGGCGAGGAGACAGACAGGTCTCCTCCCCTCCCTTTTTGACTCTTTGATTTCCTCTCCTCTCCTCTTGTGTATGACTGCGCCCGTGCGCCGTATGCGCGGCGACTCCGGCGAGTTCTGGAGGTGGAGAGTCTGGAGACAGCAGAGCAGGCAGCAGTTCAGTCCGTGTTAATGAAACCCCAAGAACCAGATAAGATCGCGTTGCGCCTTGGACCCGTGCGTTGGTGGGACATTTAGATTTAAAAGGCGAACGGATGGAAGTGTGGATAAAAAACAACAACGAGAGGGGAACTAACGTTAGCCACTTAGCCTCGTATTAGCTGGTTAGCTAACGTGGTTATCACTACAGCACAACAAGCCTCCAGTCCGGTGTAGCATACTTGTGAATGAAACGACACGTGGAAACTAACATTAATCTCTAGCGGTCTAGTCCCATATGGAACCTCTCTGTAATTCTCCAATCTGTTAATACATCTTTCTTCAATCAATCAATCCCTCTGCTATGTAGAGATACTGTATATAATAGTAGCCCATAGCCTTAGGTGTGTGTGTGTGTGTGTGTGTGTGTGTGTGTGTGTCCCAATAAAGTTTTTACGTTCTCATGCCCCCCATGTAATGCACAATTGAGTATTCATATACCAGTCGTTCTCAACCTGTGGGTCCCCACATGATTTGGGGGTGGGGGGGAGGACCCCAGATGACAGTGAAAGTGACAATTTAACGACTTTTAAGACTTCTATAATACCTCAAAGGCTCTAAAAGAAAACTACCATTACTGCATCAAAAATAATCAGAAAACCATGCATGCTATAAAAACTGGTCAAATAAACATTGGCCAGATTATTAAATAATAAAGAAAAAGGCAACAATTGTGAAAATAGCCGATCTACAAGTTCACAATGAGTTTGTAGATCGGCTATTTTCACAATATTTATCTGTGGAACCATTCTGTTGCTTGTCTGGGTGGG
This sequence comes from Protomyctophum bolini, assembly GCF_963924005.1. Classification (NCBI taxonomy): domain Eukaryota; kingdom Metazoa; phylum Chordata; class Actinopteri; order Myctophiformes; family Myctophidae; genus Protomyctophum; species Protomyctophum bolini. The sequence goes on from NC_137882.1 coordinate 34,112,124, forward strand.
GGGGTCCCCAGTTCAAATATGATTACTTTGGGGGACCACAGCCTGAAAACGTTGAGAACCACTGATATGTAGACTAACTGAATATTCCTAAAATTGCTAGCCTACCACCTTGATATAAAATATAAATGTTGTGACTTGCTTATGTAACTATTCATTGATTCACTCGTATACCAAAATCCATTTGGAAAAAATAAAAAATCACACCTGAGGGACGTCATTTCGCATTATCTAACGTTTGGATAGTTGGTGTCAAGGTGATGTATGATTGCTCAGTAGTTGCTGATGTCTGCTCAGGAGGTTTGAGTGTTTGCTCAGACCGATTTTCTTTTAGAAGGAACATTGGGCCTGGGTACCCCAAAATGAAAACAAAATAGCCCAAAAAGAATTCGGCCTCGCGGCTGCGCCGCTCGGTCGATTCGCAATATGCCCCCCAAGGGGGGCCCTCAAATTTGGTCCAGCCCGGGGGCCCTCAGGAAGGTAAATCCGGCCCTGGCTATGAGTCATTGAAATTTTGATTGGGGTCAGGGGACCCCCAGGGGTCCTTTAGTCAGTTCCAAGTGGTCCCCAAAATAAATATAGCCTACATCAGAGCTATGTGAAAATAACCGATCTACAAGCTCACAGTGTTGGGTGAACTATTACAGGCAGGGTGGAACAAAACAAAAAACGTGTTAATAGACCAAATCTGCTATGTGAAAATAGCCAATCTACAAGCTTCTAGATTTGATTATTATAGGCTATTTGTCTAGCATGGACAGCCTGTAAGAGATGGCACACAATTTATAGCCTATTATAAAAATCCCAGGTTGATATAATACACAATCCTCTGTGATCACCAACTCACCAGAACATCTCACATTAAAAACGTTTGGATTGTCATGTTTGAAAGTATTCTAGTAATGCAACACTGAGCCTGTAAACTGTGTGATGCTAACACGCTAACACCGTTAGCATGGTCTGCCTTGGTCAAATAAAAAACGGGCAATCTAGACACACAAGGTTACATGAGTTTATAATGTTACATCGTGTGTTTCTGTGGTAAACAACTCACGTTAAGTCTGCGCACACTGTACGTTGCTATGGTAACCACTAACCTGTCATCAAATGCTGCTAACGTTGTGGTCGCCATTGTTAGCATTTGTGCTATCAGGCAAAAGCTGAGATAGATATAAAACTACTGGCCAAAATGCCATACAAAACACAACACCTAAAATCGGATTGTTATTGTGACCCATTGAGCACAAACAGACCATCACGATTTGCTTGCTGGACCTATAATTAATTTATTTGCATTAAATGTCCACTCGCCCATGTAAATTAAAAGCAAGATGGCTGCCTCACTTGCGTCAAGTCATGCCATTGGCCAGTTAAAGAAGCCGGGATCTTCCCCAGCTTCCGTCATTGGTCAGTTAATGAAGCCTGGAGCGCCGTGAATGGTGGATTAATGAAGCCCCCTCCTGTGATTGGTCAGTTAATGAAGCTCGAAGCCCCGTGAATGGTCAGTTAATGAAGCCCCTTACAGTCTTTCAGGGGCTGGGTAGAGCTATTTCGGCTTGCAAGTGTCACATCCAGAATGTATTTTAACATTGACTGTTACTTGTTAAACAAATAAACTCATTCAGCTTTTCCCCCAGTGAGATCGGCCTGTGAGCCATACTGTTTCCTGAACCTCATTTCACCTGCCGAAACCCAGGATCGAACCAGGGACATTTAGATCTTCAGTCTAACGCTCTCCCAACTGAGCTATTTCGGGTTGCAAGTGTCACATCCAGAATGTATTTTAACATTGACTGTTACTTGATACTTCTTAAACAAATGAACTGACACAGTTTTTCCCCCAGTGAGATCAGCCTGTGGGCCATACGGTGTTCTGTACCGCAGTTCACCTGCCGAAACCCGGGATCGAACCAGGGACATTTAGATCTTCAGTCTAACGCTCTCCCAACTGAGCTATTTCGGGTTGCAAGTGTCACATCCAGAATGTATTTTAACATTGACTGTTACTTGATACTTCTTAAACAAATGAACTGACACAGTTTTTCCCCCAGTGAGATCAGCCTGTGGGCCATACGGTGTTCTGTACCGCAGTTCACCTGCCGAAACCCGGGATCGAACCAGGGACATTTAGATCTTCAGTCTAACGCTCTCCCAACTGAGCTATTTCGGCTTGCAAGTGTCACATCCAGAATGTATTTTAACATTGACTGTTACTTGTTACTTCTTAAACAAATGAACTGATACAGTTTTTCCCCCAGTGAGCCATACGGTTTTCTGTACCTCAGTTCACCTGCCGAAACCCGGGATCGAACCAGGGACATTTAGATCTTCAGTCTAACGCTCTCCCAACTGAGCTATTTCGGCTTGAAAGTGTCGCATCCAGAATGTATTTTAACATTGACTGTTACTTGTTAAACAAATTAACTGATACAGTTTTTCCCCCAGTGAGATCAGCCTGTGAGCCATACGGTTTTCTGTACCTCAGTTCACCTGCCGAAACCCGGGATCGAACCAGGGACATTTAGATCTTCAGTCTAACGCTCTCCCAACTGAGCTATTTCGGCTTGCAAGTGTCACATCCAGAATGTATTTTAACATTGACTGTTACTTGTTAAACAAATAAACTCATACAGCTTGCCTTGGAGTCATACGGTTTTCTGTAGCTCAGTTCACTTGCCTTACCCCAGGATTGAACGAGGGATATTTTGATCTTCAGTCTAACGCACTCCCAACTGAGCTATTTCGGCTTGCTAGTGTCACATCCAGAATGTATTTTTACATTGACTGTTACTTCTTAAATCTTAAACAAATGAACTGATACAGTTTTTCCCCCAGTGAGATCAGCCTGTGAGCCATACGGTTTTCTGTACTTCAGTTCACCTGCCGAAACCCGGGATCGAACCAGGGACATTTAGATCTTCAGTCTAACGCTCTGCAAACTGAGCTATTTCGGCTTGCAAGAGTCGCATCCAGAATGTATTTTAACATTGATTGTTACTTGTTAAACAAATAAACCTATACAGGTTTTCCCCCAGTGAGATCAGCCTGTGGGCCATACGGTTTTCTGTACCTCAGTTCACCTGCCGAAACCCGGGATCGAACCAGGGACATTTAGATCTTCAGTCTAACGCTCTCCCAAACGGGGCTATTTCGGCTTGCAAGTGTCACATCCAGAATGTATTTTAACATTTACTGTTACTTGTTAAACAAATAAACTCATATAGCTTTTCCCCCAGTGAGATCAGCCTTGGAGTCAAAAGGTTTTCTGTACCTCAGTTCACTTGCCTAAACCCAGGATTGAACCAGGGACATTTAGATCCTCAGTGTAACGCTCTCCCAACTGAGCTATTTCGGCTTGCAAGTGTCACATTCAGAATGTATTTTAATATTGACTGTTACTTGTTACTTCTTAAACAAATGAACTTATACAGTTTTCCCCCAGTGAGATTAGCCTGTGAGCCATACTGTTTTCTGTACCTCATTTCACCTGCCGAAACCCGGGATTGAACCAGGGACTTTTAGATCTTCAGTTTAACGCTCTCCCAACTGAGGTATTTCGGCTTTCAAGTGTCACATCCAGAATGTATTTTTACATTATTATTATTATTATTTGTGTAAACAAAATTGGCACTGTTTTGAATCATAGGTCTGTTAAGATTTTAGTGTTGAATTTTCAGAAATGAAGAAACCCCCTTGTTTAGTTTTTCTTTTTTCCTTCTTTTACTTTTTTTACCAGTGACTCTACAGTGCACCAAGGATGCCCAGTTCATTTTGGTGGTGGCCAGAGATGCCACTCTGCTAGAGATTGACACTGGCTCCATTAGTCTTCTTGGTGAAGAACAAGGCTGCCAGGCTGTGGCTGTCAGCTCAGCCTTTGCCATCTACCAGTTCCCTGTCGCTGCCTGTGGAACCGTCATGACGGTAGGCCCTAAGCTTGATTTACAGTTGACTTGAAAGGTGAAATATTTTGTTTTCTTTTGCAGCAATGATAAGTGAATATATTATATTGACTTATTATAGGAAGAACCTGGTGTTATAACCTATGAGAATAGGATGACATCGTCATACGAAGTGGCAGTTGGACCCCGTGGATCTATCACCAGGGACAGTGCTTCTGAGTAGGTGATTATGTCTTCTTGCTCTATTAGATGTGTGACGGATCTCCAACCAGAAGTGGGTGAAATTATAGTAATTGTTTAAACTGCCTGGAAGACCTAATATAATTCTGACAGATAAGCTTGACTTGCTAAGTTAGGTTGTTATTCACAGCTAAATGTATAACCGGGGTGTTCAGGTATTACCAGCACTTTGGTCAACTCTGTCGTTTTTAAATGTGCTTTATGAATAAAGTTGGATTGGATTGGACTTGGACACTATGGCACTCTTTTACTTGCACTGTGAGTCCCATCTACAACTCCAATGCTGAAAGAACAAAGGTTTAATTATTTGTTATCACAATTTGACCCAGGCATTAGTGTTGTTCAAGTTACTTTAAAAAAGTAATTAGTTATAGTTACTAGTCTGAAAAAGTAACTAATTACTTTACTAGTTACTAAATTATGAAAGTAACTAGTTACTTTACTATATCCAAAATCACAGACCATATCCAGTCTAATGATATTGATATAATACTGATACCGTAACCCTGCCCATGCACAGACAGGCCTGAAGTATTTACGCTATGTTGACCAATCATCATCATTATTATTATGACATTATGACATTATGCCCTGTGGAAGCCATACTTTCTCTTTCTCATGTGGAATGTGTTTCACTCTGTGCGCGCACTCAGCGGCAGCGCATCATGTCAGTTTACATGACAGACTCCGCACTGGCAGAATAAGGATACAGTTCTTTTGGATTACATTACGCAAGTACTAACTCACCCTTTGAAATCACAGTAACTATAATGGCGTTACTGAATGGGAAAATGTAAAGAGTTACATTGCAAGTTACAGCAAAAAGTACTTTCGTTATGTAAAGTAACTTAATGTAAGGGCGTTAGTTCCAACAAATACTAATATAAATTAATTGAATCTACAAAATGTAACAATAACTCTGACCATGCTGTTCCCTTTCTTCTTCTCAGGCTCGTTGTTCAATGTAAATACATTGCTTCTTCCATTGAGGCTCTGGTCGTCGAAGAATATGAAGTTGAATTTGAATCTTTCTTTTCAAATGGAACTATGAATGTGGAGCTCAGACTGGCCAATGGACAGTGTGTTGTAAAGGGATGTAACGAAGGTTAGTGGGAAGAAGAAGCCTTTTATTTTCTTCGCTAGTTTGTTTTTGCACTTTCTGTCTGTCACCACACCAGTCAGTGTTTAATACACTGTGGGTCAGTGGTTCGGGACTCATTTGTGGGTCGTGGACACTTTTTTATGGGGCCCATATTTTTTTATTTCCTACATTTTGTTTTTAATTATTATAATTTTTAAACATTCCCAAAAAAGTTTTTATGAATTAAAACCAAATAAAAATATATTTTTTAAAGTAATTTCTTGAATATAAATAAAAGAAAAATCTCAGAAATTCCATAATTTATTAAATAAATATTTAAGGGGTAGTTACAACAGCGATCTACAAGCTCACAACGTGGTGCGAAGCGATGGGTTGTGAGCTTGTAGATCTGCTATTTTAACTCATTTGGGTCTGCATGGGAATGTCTAATTTCTCTTTTGGGTCAGGGGCAAAAAGGTGTGGGAACCACTTGTCTATAATGATTAACTAATCATGCCTATTTGTGGAGCAGAACAGGTGGTGTACACCTCCTTCTACACAGAATACGAATACCCTGTCACAAAGGTCCTGAGAGATGCTGTGTATATTGATGTTCAAATGCTGGATAGGACTGACCCCAACCTCTTCTTGACTCTTGGACACTGCTGGGCAACCGCTAATGAAGACCCACGTAGTCTTCCTCAGTGGGACCTGCTTGTTGATGGGTAAAAATCACACCTGTGTGAACCGAGTGGTGCAACTACCCTCTCTCCCCCCCTCCTCTCTCTCTCTCTGCTCCGTCAGATTAGCTTTATTATGGATATCAATCCGCGTCGCTGAGAACTATTTTTTCATTATTATTTTGGCTCGGCCTTTCCTTCTTTAGCGAACCTAGACAGTCAGAAGTTGGATTTGCGTCCAGCAGGTGGCAGCCATGTCACATACTTCTCTCATTCCAATTTCACGCATGCGCACACCACTCATGCTCACACATTGCTGGTTGTAGGAGTGGTTGCACCACTCAAAAACTATGACCGTTTCTTACATGTGAACCGGGAAATATTTGTGTTATACTTAATTGGTTCCTTCTTCTTCATCCTCCAGGTGCCCGTCACGTAACGACCATTACGTTACAAAACTCGTGCCGACGGGTTCCTATGTTGAGTTCCCGTCACACCACAGTCGTTTTGCTTTCAAGATGTTCACTTTTGTGGATGACACAACCATGATCCAGATGCAGGAGAAGGTATGAGAGACAATCAGTTAGTAAAAATAAATAAAACAGGGGATTATTTTATCCGATCTCCCATTGCAATTATTTTGTCCTGTTTTGTTCCAGGTGTTTATCCACTGTGACACAACTGTGTGTCTAGAGAATTGTGCACCTCAATGCAGCAGACGCGGCAGAATTAGTGAGTAGAATGGATTAAATATGTTATTTTTATACCTCCGCATTATACCTCCCACAGTTTTGACTGTACGCACTTGTGCCATATGTCAAATTGACCGGAAAAATCGGGAATCGTGTGCTTGTATTTTGTTAAGAGAAATGTTGTATAGTTTAATTGATATGAATTAGTGAATTAAAATTTCCAATTGACATGAATGGGAAAATGCAAAAATTCACATTCAAGTATTCTTTCCTCTGAGACTGTAATCACTATAGTTACAAAACTTGGAGGATAAATTCATAATTATCACTAAAGTTATTTAACACTAAAATGTTATTGGTCGGCCTCATGGTGGCGCTATAACAGCCCACTTTACCTTTTGGCTTATAACGTAAGTTATGTCTAGTACCCACGAGTACCCCGTTCCTTGCGACCCGGTTGGTATAAGTCATCCGTTGTTATGACCGTAGTGACGGTCAGAGTGAGGTCGATATAGATCGTAAGTTATGTCTATAACTATGGATCTATGAGACCGAACGATGACCGCCACTACGGTCATAACAACGAATGATGCCCTCTTCTCGAGATCAATCAAAATTGTCATGCCCACATGACCCGTAGGAGGCGGTCTCACCGTATAAGTTATGGCCGGTGCGGCCGGCTCCGCCTCCAGCCTCGAACGCCTCATAACGTTCCGAGCGACAGGAGATAGATCAGGTCTCATAGATCCATAGTTATAGACATAACTTACGATCTATATCGACCTCACTCTGACCGTCACTACGGTCATAACAACGGATGACTTATACCAACCGGGTCGCGAGGAACGGGGTACTCAGCCCCATCCATGAAGCCGCTGCACAAATGTCCTCCATGGACACTCCTCTTAGTGCAGCCCAAGAAGTGGCCACCCCCCTTGTGGAGTGGGCCACCACATTCTCAGGGACCGGCTGGCCTAGATCAACATAGGCCGCCGAGATTGTGTCCACAAGCCAATGCGACAACCGTTGCTTGGACAAGGGAAGTCCCAACCTCCTGCCCCCATAGCAGACAAACAGCTGCGTGCCTGTGCCTCGTATGGCCTGTGTGCGATCCACATAAGCACAAAGTGCTCGGACTGGACACAACGTAGAAAGGCCCTCCACAGTTTCCTGGGAGCCCAGAGCAGAACGCAATGCCTTAATTTCCAGCACTCGGTTCACCGTCTGCAGCGTAATTACCTTGGGCAGAAATGCCGAGTTAGGCCACAGCGACACCCCTGTGCCATCGGGTTTCCACCTCATGCAGTCTTGGCTGACTGACAAGGCCTGCAGCTCACCAACGCGTTTGGCAGAGGAAAGCGCCAAAAAAAGTGCCGTCTTACGAGAGAGGGATTTCAGATCGGACTGATCCATCGGCTCATACGGGGCTCCCATCAAGGACCGCAGTACCAGAGGGAGATCCCAAGCAGGGGCCCTCAAGGCCCGTCCGGGGCGTAGCCGCTTGACACCAGCCATGAACTGAGTGACAAAAATATGCCTACCAACTGGTAGCCCATCAACCTCCTCATGCCGGAGCGAAATAGCGGCGGAATACACCCTTAAGGTGCTGGCTGCTCTGCCAGCATCCAAGAGGGACTGGAGAAAACGTAAAACTAGGGATACGTTGCAGGTGACAGGATTCGCCTGCTGGGCAGCACACCAGGCAGAGAAGCACTTCCACTTGTGGTCGTAACAGGCACGGGTGGAAGGCGCCCTGGCGTTACGCATTGTGTCAAGGACGGCCTCATCTAGCCCCTGAGGGAGGGGCTCAGAAAAGGCCAGGCCCAGAGCTGCAGAGTCCCCGGCTTGGGGTGCCAAATCTGACCCTCTGCCTGGGACAAGAGGTCTGCTCTGGCCGGCAGCGGCCATGGAGACCCCTGAAACAGCTGAAGGAGGTATGGAAACCAATGTCTCCCTGTCTATTGGGGTGCAATCAATTGAATTCTGTAACAACCCCGCCTCACCCGATGCAATACCTGAGGAATCAGGGGGAGTGGAGGGAAAGCGTATAACAAGCCGTCTGGCCACTCTCCTGACAGAGCATCCAGGCCCAAGGGGCCCCCCTGACCCGTCAGGGAGAACCATAGCTCGCAGTGAGCATTCTCTCGAGAGGCGAACAGGTCTGCTCGGGCCCAGCCGAAGCGGGTCCATATCTGTGAGATCACCTGTGGGTGAAGTCTCCACTCGCCGGAGAGGGGGCCGGACCTGGACAGGTCTGCTGCAGTGTTCACCACTCCCGGCACATAGATTGCCCTGAGGGAGGCCAAGCGAGGCGTGGCCCACCACAACAGATCCTGAGCCACCTGTAGGCAACGAAGTGACTTTGTGCCGCCCTGGTGATTTATATGATAGACCGCTGAAGTGTTGTCTGATCTCCCCAGGACATGCTTGTCGCGGATAAAGGGGAGGAGAGCCCTGAGGCCGAGATGAACAGCCCTCAGCTCCAACACATTGATGTGTTCGGACGTCCAGGGAAGCGCCCAGTGACCCCTCGCTGTCCTGCCTTCCCATACGGCTCCCCAGCCGGTCTGGGAGGCATCTGTCGTCCCCACAGTCCTCCTGAACGGAAGGTCCCGGAGCGGGACCCCACGTGTCAGCATCGTGACGTCCTTCCACGGCCGTAGGGCGTGAAGGCAAGACCTTGTCACCACCAGCTTCACATGCCGGTCCCGCTTGGGATCGGGGCTGAACGAATTCAGCCACCTCTGGAGCAGTCTGGCCCTGAGCAGGCCGAGTGGGACGACTGCTGTGGCGGATGCGATCATCCTTAACAGCCGCTGGACCCGAACCATCCCGACATGCGTGCCGAAACGGTAGCGTAGGAGTGTTTGGATCCGTAGAACCCTCTCCGGGGACCGAGAGACCACCATGGTCACTGAATTGAGACACAGGCCGAGAAAACCTGTCTGTTGCCTGGGTTCGAGGTTGCTTTTCTTTAAGTTCACTCGGAAACCCAAAATGCAAACATGGAAGTACGCGTCTTTCCGGTCGAGAGTGGCAAACCACTCTCCCTGGACTGTATGTGTTTTGTATGTAACATCTTGAAAGGTAGGACCTTCATGTACCGGTTTAGCCACCTGAGATCGAGGACGGGCCGATACCCGCCGTCCATTTTTGACACCAGAAATTATGTTGAGTAAAAACCTGTTTTCTGCTCGGTTGAACTCACCTTTGTAATTGCGCCTTTCTGCAGCAGGGTGGAAACCTCCTCTGCCAGCGCACGTGCTTGGACAGGGTGCCTGACCAGAGTCATACGGACCCTTGAAAAGGGGGGGGACGCCGTCGAAATTGGAGTTTGTAGCCTCTGGCGACTGTCTCCAGTACCCAGGGGTCTGATGTACGCTCTACCCAGCTGTCCAAGCAAGGCCGGGAGAGACGTTCGACGGCCGGCCCCGAACTCTCATGCAGAGCCCCCTTGGCGCCGTGTGCCCTTGCGGGGGCGACGCCCTTGAGGGCCACCTCTGTTAGTGGCTCGGGATCTAGACCCTTGCTGCCAGTGAGGCTGCTGCCAGGCGGCCGAACTGGGGGCCCGAAACGCCTCCTCCTGGTGCCTGCCACGCCCCCAGGACCTTTGGTGGGGACCTGGGCCTTGATAAGAACGCTGTGGTCCGAGTTTGGAGGTAAGAGACCGGCGAAAACGCTGAACGCTCTCCCGTGTCTGAGCACAGCGTTCTGTTCTGTCCAGCGTGTCCTGGAAGTCTGGATGGAACACATGACCAGGCACAACTGCTTTCTCCCGCAGCTCTTTCTTGATGTTCTCAGGGAGACACATCTGAGCCAGCCAGACCTGACGACGAGCCAACATGGCTGGCGACATGGTGGCGCCAATGTCCCGTGTGAGCTGAGAATGAGCTAACACCGCGGCATCTACCAGGGACCGGGAGTCTGTGTCCTCCGACCCTATTGTCTTACTTAGAGCAGCCAAGAGGAGGACCAATGCATTCCCCGAGCGAGCTGCACGGGTTGCTGAATTGTATGTGCGACACACCAGACGATCAGTCTTCTTGCACTGCTTACTGGGGCAACGTGGGACAGTGGTAACTCTGTCAGGGCCAAGATCGGTCAATGCGGCCATGCCCTGCTCGACCGGTGGCATGTCTCCCAAGCCGGACCCGGGAGGATAAGCCATCTTTGCCAGGCCCCTGCACCCAGCATTAAATAGGGAGTCACTATCAGGCTTCCCCCAATTAGTCATTAGCATCCCGGAATACCCCTCTGCTTCCAGAACAGTGGGGGACGAGCGAGCCTGGGACACCGCACTGAAGACACCCGCCGAAGAGGCGGACTTCGGGGCTGTAAGTGTCATATCCAATAGTTTAGCTGCCGATAACACGTGCGACACCAGTCTCTCACTAGCAGCGACGTCCGGAGCGGACTCCACGTAGAGCGCAGATCTGTTGCATGGATGGAAAGCACATCTGGGTCATCCTCCGGGCCAGGCACCCCCCTGAATGGGAAGAAGGCAATTGCGGGAGTTGACTCCACATGTAGTAACGGATGGGTTATTAGTTATTATTATGTGTCCTTATTAGTGTAGTATAGATGATTATATATATATATATTTATATATATATGGATTCCGTGGGTAAATCGCTGTAGGCCAGTGTTTCTCAACCTGTTTTGTCCCAGGGCACACTTTTCATAGGCTAAAAATCTCGGGGCACACCTAGATATACGGTGTGTGTATATACTGTATATATACCAGTGTGTTCACATCTTTTTCGCCACATGACAACTTTACAATTGTAAGAATAGATATAGTAAAAAATATATATATATATATATATATATATTGTGGGGTGTCGCTAGGCAACCAGCCGACAGGTGAGCGTCATGGCCCAGACAGCCAGTGGGGAGGAGGCAGAACACAGCCGAGGAGAACACGCCTCCTCGGCCTCGTCATCGACCAGACGTACTACCCAGCCCAACTATTGGCTCAGGGCCAAGTGCACGCGCACTTGGCCTTGAATAAAAGGAAAGGTACGTCTGGTCTTGCGCTCATTCCCCACTGGCAGCTGAAGGGGACATGACGGGCATGCACGGCGGTAAGCGACACCTCACACACACCACCTCACACACCAGTCATTTTACGTGAATGTGACCGTGATAATAAAAGCTATTATTCTCTTCACTATAGGTGACCCGCTACCCCGATAATAGAATTGACGACAGTTCCACTTCCCCGGAAGAATAGTGACAGATAACAGAGGACTGTCAACCCGGGGAGAGTGGATAAATATAGGGCGCTCTAAAAGCCCGTGAGGAACAGAGGATCCTAACGCAATCCCCCCCGTCCTGAGAAGAGGCGGGGTTTACTTTCGATTAAGAGACATTTTGAGTTGCAGTATCTGCCAGCGCATAAAAAGCGCAATTATATATATAATAAACGGCCCTGGTGGCCCAGTTTCAACGTGCCTTGTGTGTTGGTGTCCGCTCAGTGCTCACAATATATATATATATATATATATATATATAGAGAGAGAGAGAGATAATATTAGTGGTCCATGACATGAAAATGTTTGAGAACCACTGCTCTAAAACAACATTGGACAATGATGTTTGACAGTCAGCAATATTGTTGCTTATTCGAGATTTATTTTCTGACTTGATCTGGCCTGTTAACATTTTCATAGACCTGGTTGCTTGTTTCCCTCTCAGTCAATGTGGCAACCCTGGTGAAAGCCTTGACTGTCTGTTGTGGTTCCGTATGATAATTTAGCTTAGCACACAACAGCTAGGAGGATGCAGGCGGCTGCTGCTGCCGTCATGTTTAACAGTGTTTTGTGCAATTTATGTCCCCGAATTTATGGATATGGACTTATGGCTCCATCGCTGCCTCTTTCTTTAGTAGAAGTAGAAATGTAACGTGTTGCTGTCTGACTGTTTACCGTCCCTCTCACACGCGCACACACACACACACACACACACACACACACACACCGCCTCCTGGCCGCTGCAGACCCAGAGGCTCTGTGCAGTGAGACCCCGATATTTATTCCTATATTAGCCCAATTCCTGTGTGTGTTGCGTGCCGAGAGAAAGAGAGAGAGAGAGATGCGGGGACGGGGTAGTGTTGTGTGTGTGTGTGGGGGTCGCTTACCGGCGTGCGTGTGTGTGTGTGTGTGCAATCTAAAGTACTCGGCAGTCGGCAGTAGCGAAATAGCCAATGCAAAGTTGCGAACAGTGTAATCGTTTTACTTAGGCAAAAAACAGCTATTGTCGAAGAACAATGTTGATGTAAGTAAGACATTCGCTGAGTGAGCTATGTTTAATATACAGAGATTTAGAAGGAATAAGCTAAATGGTGAGCCGACTATTCCTCCTTCCGCGAAGATGTACTCGGAGAGAGGGAGATCAGATTGCAGGGCTGCAGGCTTGCAGCAGGCAAAGGGGGAGGGGCTGAGAGCTAGTGACGGGTGAGCACATTTTATGATGGGCACATCTTTTCATTGGCTGGTGCGCAGATGGGCACATCTTTTCATTGGCTGGTGCGCAGATGGGCACACGCCACGTGACAACTTTACAAATGTTATAATAGATTACAGCTATATATTTTAAAAGAGAAGACGCTATAGGGCTCATGATGAAAACAAGATGCTCAACGTGCATTCTCAATTGTGGACTTGTGAATCGTGAATATTTAAACATTGTGACAAATTTGTATTCTATGTACGTTAATTATTTTATTTAATGGAGCCAAATAATGCCTTGTTTTGCGGATAATCTAAAATGCTTTCCCATTTTTTATCAAATTGAAAATGAGGAGACGTCAAGGGATTTTCTCCTATAGGATGGATCAGGGAAGGCAGGCCTAGCCTCGTAGTGTGAAAGACACCCTTCACTGAGGACAAGCCCTGTGTTCCATTTCTCATCAAAAGTTTTAATCTCACTTCTACTCAGAACACAGTGTACCCATCTTAACAGGGAATCCATAGCCCGTATCATCCATTCCCTTCTCCTTCCTGGTCTTGCCTAGGCAATTTTAGATTGGAAAATACTGCCTGAGATGATGTGTTCTTTTTTTCCCATTTATTTGCATCTCATGTATTTTTATGATTTGGGGTTGTGGTGTGGCTTGTCCTGTTGCTATGTGGTTCAAATTGTAGCCATCCTTGTATTCACCATCGCGTCAGTATGTGTACAGCAACGTACTCTACGTGCCCAGGAAGTTTGAAGTGTTTACCTTTATCATACGGGGAGTTATTGGCGAAAAACTGACTTTTTTCAAAAGGCGTATAATTTTACACCTGGAGTATATGTGTGCTACAATTTTTTTCTTTGATGTTGGTGAATAAAAATCCACATGGATGTCTTCATGCTTATGTTCTTCATTAGTTTGCATCGTGTTTAGACGGAATTCACGTTCATTCTGGTCTGTAAGCAACGGCAAAGAAGACTTGCAAAAGTGGGCGATTTGTAACATGTTTACAAATGGTCCGCTTTCCATTCAATACCATTATAAGTAATATTTACTTTTGACATATTGGCCAATATTATATGTTCTAAAATTGTATTGTATTGTGTATTCTAAAATTAGTTTAGAGTTGTATATCATTGTACAACTCAATCAATCAAACGTTTGTTTAATCAATGTATTTCCCCATTGAACTGACCAAAAAAAAAAAAAAAAAGCCCAAACTGGTACACCCGATACTATTTAATATTTCCCTTATGTTTGATACATTTTCTTATCACATCCATGGTATGAAAACAATAATTGCTTTAAGCTGAAAACGATATGTTTAATGGTGTTTTTTAGCGTTGTTACATTTATCATGCATGCCGTTACAATTAATCCGATATGCGCAGCAAATGTAACACTGAAACAGCGTCCACGTTCGGTTTAATAACTCCCGACCTGTTGCATCAATAAAGTGGTTTATGGTAGCAGACATGTGTAGGTCCGTTGCCTGAAAATATTACATGTGTAGATAAACGGATCTCTGAGTAAAAAATTGAACGTGCAAAATGTCTCTCCCCTACTATTGGGCTGCGAACCTCAGTATGCTTCAACTCTGGCTATATCCAGGAGCACTTAGCCCTCCACCAGAGTGGTTAGAGATGGAGACATTTTCCTCAAGGCCTGTATCTCTGGCTGCTCTGGTACATTGCCCTCCCAACTGCAACTCCTCCTTGTACACATTTAATGGTTAAAACTTCTTTACAAAGGAATCAGTTTAAATGACACTTTGACCTACAGTCCTTCTCTACCCTGGCCCCACTAATAGATAACCATGTCTTTCCTCCTTCCATATCAGACGGGGCATTTGCCGTATGGGCCAATCTGGGAATCAAACGATTCAAAAATGTATACATTAATAATGTTTTTGGCTCGTTCCAAGAGCTTTCAAATTTGTTCGATCTCCCCAGACAAAATTTATTTCGCTATCTACAAATCCGGAGTTTTGTGCGTAACAGGTTTCCCCAATTCCCTGACAAACCCGAAAAAAGCCCCATAGATAACTTTCTAGTTCAGGTACCGGTGAGAAAACGTATAATTTCATATTTTTATAACCTAATGCAGTCCCTATCCGATTTTGTAGGTGTGCTTCCCCTCCAGGTGGGAGAGGGCAGTGTGAAGGACATGCGGAATGGCGTCCTCCGTACTCCTGTTGGCACGGTAAGCGAACCGCAAGGGGTCCAGGGTGGGGGGGAGCATAGGACATATTTGTGCCTTAACCAGTTCCTCAAGGCACTTACTGGCTATGGGTGTGAGGGCTATGGGGCGCCAGTCGTTAAGACTGGTCACTTTCTGCTGTTTGGGGATGGGAATGATGGTGCTGGACTTGAAGCAGGTGGGAACAGTTCTGAGGGAGAGAGACTCATTGAATATCCCCGTAAACACCCCCGCCAGCTGGTGGGCACAGGCTTTCAGGACACGTCCCGGGATGCCGTCTGGACCGACTGAAGGAGTGGCGGACGTCGGCCTCACTGATGGTAAACGGACAGTCAGAGGGGGGTTGCGGGGGGGGTGTCTGTTCTCCCACGGATGTGGTGGTGAGGGAGGGGGCAGTCAGTTCATCTGGGAGGGTAGGTGTTATTTGTGGGGTTTGGTTTGTTTTTCCCCTATAGTCACTTATAGCCTGGAGTCCACACCATAGGTGCCTCAGGTTGTTGGTAAAGAGCTTGGACTCCATTTTCGGGCTATATTCCCTCTTTGCCAGTTTGATGGTTGCTGTCCGTACTTCAGCATTCAGCCATGGTTTCTGGTTAGGCATGATTTTAATTCTTCTCATAGGGACAACATCCTCTGTGCACTTTCTGATGTAGCTGGTGACAGTGTCTGTGTATTCGTTCAGATTTCCTGCAGCCTTGAACGCATCACAGTCCGTGTGATCAAAACAATCCTGAAGGATACCTTCTGATTGGTCTGATTGGTTCACAATTGGTCTGATTGGTTCACAAAGTTTATTACACAACAGGAACATATATAGTGCTGGATCATAATGACGTGACAATAAGATATGAGACATAGAAACGTGACATGATAATGACTAATGCAGCAGGGCTAACGTTGCTGGTGCTGAGATGTCTCTCGTAGCCTATCCATAAAGTAGGCTACAGTACAGGCAGTACACAATACATATCAAGTACACTGTATCTCAAGTTCCAGTACACAGACTAAGATGTACTGTACATGGGCTGATTATAACAACAGACTCAGTACAGTAACTAATTAATCAATAGTGATCAATATATAGCACTATAAAAAATAAAATAATCTATAGCAGTATGCCGTTTGCAACGATGAAGCGATGCAAAAACGAGTAGATATATAAATAATGACAACGCGTCTTGAATCGTTTTACGTCATGATCTGCCCGTCTCAATCGACGAAATGGTTCTTACCCGATGGAAGAAGAAGAAGACGAGCGCTTCGTCGAATCAGTCTCACAGATCTGCTTTCATTGCCTCGATCGCAGTAACGGGGGGTTAAGGGCAGCAAAAGTCTTGATCCGTAGGCTATAAAAAGGCCCATTCCACTGTTCGGTTCAGAACTATAGTAGTAATGGTGAGACGCGTTGTCATTAGCATGTAGCTGAATCTGTTGGTTTGCAAGCTAGGAGGGGAACGTGTCTGGGCATGTAGCTAGCCAAGACAAGATGACAACTTTCACAGAACACAACACCACGGTTTAGGATGTGTAAAAGTTTAGTTCGTTATAAATTACAACGGGGTCGATGACGTCCCCGACGTGTTATCACTGCAATTATAATGAATAAAAAAGTGTTACAATCACCCGTCCGAGTGATCGCCGTATTCGCTAATGGTGACAGGTCTTGTTGACGACATGATCCTTGTCCGTGACCCCCCAACGGGACAATCGAGTCCCGACTCCCCGCCCCGGCCAGTGCTCTCTACCGCTGACAGCAACCCCCCATTACAAGAGTCCTCCTCGGAGGGGGGAATCGAGTGTGCCGGTGTTGGGTGAAATGTGATACTGCTAGTCACACAGATCATCATGGGCCCGTCCTTGTTGGATACCCTGCCTTCTACACGTAAGGCGGCCCTGCCGTCCTGTTTTCAGGAGGGGGGGCTTTTATTTTATTTTTTTATCACGTGACCGTTACTTTAAAGCTTTGATCCGTGCTGCTTTAAATAGTGTCCGGGCGCATATTAAGATTAATGAAAGTATTCAATAAAAAAGAGCTCGAAACATATGGATACGTGGTTCGCACCGGACGCATAGCTAATTAAAGCCGTATTGATATGTGGATCGCAATCGTTAATATGGTAGAAAACAGACTATTACAAACAAGGTTATATATATATACACATATATATATACATATATACACATATATATATATATATATATATATATATATATATATATATATATATATATATATATATATATATATCCAATAGACTTATTGTAATAAAATACACAATGTGAATTTGAAATTTCTGCTTCTATGACTTGGTGGCACCTCGACCCATGATGGACTTCTTAGTGTTTCTCTCAGGTTTCAAAATAATTATATAACACTTTGGTCCAAACAGAGCCAGCAAAATGCCCAAACTAGATGCTAAAATAGAAAACACCTCCACTACATCTGCATATTTGCCTGGAGAACTGATATATGCTGGTATGAAGGCTATCCACACGGCACAGAAGATCAACATGCTGAAAGTAATTAACTTGGCTTCATTGAAGTTGTCTGGAAGATTCCTTACCATGAATGCTAGGAGGAAACTGAGGAGTGCTAATAAGCCAATATAACCTAGTAACACTGCAAAACCAACTGTTGATCCAACATTACACTCATAGACTATCTTTTCAGAATAGTAGTGTGTGTTTTTATGAGGAGTTGGTGAGGCAGACACAAGCCAGACTATGCAGATTATTGCCTGGATTGAAGTAAGAGCCAGAACTGTTCCTCTCTGCTGCATAGGACCAAACCACTTCATAATGTCTACACCACCAGGCTTGGAGGCCTTGAACACAGCCAGCACCACCATAGTCTTCACCAGGATGCAGGAGACACACAGCACAAAGCTGATCCCAAATACTGCATGCCTCAGCTGACAAGTCCAGAGGCTGGGATGACCAATGAACAAGAGTGAGCACAAGAAACATAGTGTGAGTGAAAGCAAGAGTTGGAAGCTGAGTTCTGAGTTGTTGGCGTGGACCATTGGCGTCTCTTTATGATAAACAAAGATCCCCAGGACAATAGCACAGACAAATGTTCCTAGCAATGAGATGGTTGTTAAGGAGATCCCAAGGGCCTCATGGTAGGACAGGAACTCAATGCTCTTAGGGACACAGTGGTCACGCCAGGGACTGGACCAGAAGTCCTCTGGACAACTGGTGCACCCTGTAGAGTCTAACAAATAGTACAAGATTAAAGGGACACACACGTATCTTCTTATAACCTTCTGTACATATACTGTAGCTACATTATGTAACCCTACCTGTCTCATTGCTGAACTCTCCCTCAGAACAAGCAATGCAGTCGTAGCAGCAGACAGGTTCTCCTTTCCTTCTGGCCACACGGGTTCCAGGAGAACAGCTCTCACTGCACACCGACCGAGGAGGCTACAGAGGAAAGTAAAAATGATCAGTTTAAATATAAATTCCATTCACATCATGAGCTCAATTAAAGATTTTAGATAGCTGAAATTACTTTTGCGGATTGAAAGTTCCAGAAGATTCTGTCTTCATCGAGGGTGAATTCTTCATCTCCGGAGGCTGTCATCTTGACCACACCTACGTTGTGAAACTTTGTGCTTCCATCAGGGAGCCACGCCCAGTTCAATATATCGTAGATTGGTAAAGCATCACCATTCTCATCAAAGTATACACGATCACCACCAGATGTGGTGACGTTGACCTTTTCCAGGTAATAGAGAAGCTAGAAATGGTGATGAGCAGAATCATGAAGAGCAAGAGACTTTAAAAACATACTTAAGGGTCCTATTATGTGCCCAAGTCACACTACACACTATTTGGAGATTTAAGCATCGTGCAAGGGTGTTCCCGTTGCTGAGTTGCTATCTTCCGCCACCAGCCTCATTACTAAAACATGTGCTCTACCCCTTACATTATGCATTGCCTTTGAACAAAACCAAATTCATAATGTCACCCACATTTGTTGAGAAATAGGAGTGAGGAAGACTTCTGCATCTTGTGTGACTATTGCATAATGAAGAGAGGCATGACCACATTTCTAGACAAGAAGACACAGCGGTAAACGCGTATTTTATTTAACATACCACATTCAGAAGAACATTTACCACCTGTCCCCACAGACCACCTTCAGAAGAACATGTAATTTACCACCTGCTCCCTATACAGACCCACCTTCAGAAGAACATGTGATTGCCACCTGCCCCTATACAGACCACCTTCAGAAGAACATGTGATTTCCACCTGCCCCCTATACAGACCACCTTCAGAAGAACATGTGATTGCCACCTGCCCCTATACAGACCACCTTCAGAAGAACATGTGATTGCCACCTGCCCCTATACAGACCACCTTTAGAAGAACATGTGATTACCACCTGCCCCCTATACAAACCACCTTCAGAAGAACATGTGATTGCCACCTGCCCCTATACAGACCACCTTTAGAAGAACATGTAATTACCACCTGCCCCTATACAGACCACCTTTAGAAGAACATGCAATTACCACCTGCCCCCTATACAGACCACCTTCAGAAGAACATGTGATTTACCACCTGCTCCCTATACAGACCAACCTTCAGAAGAACATGTGATTGCCACCTGCCCCTATACAGACCACCTTCAGAAGAACATGTGATTGCCACCTGCCCCCTATACAGACCACCTTCAGAAGAACATGTGATTGCCACCTGCCCCTATACAGACCACCTTCAGAAGAACATGTGATTGCCACCTGCCCCTATACAGACCACCTTTAGAAGAACATGTGATTGCCACCTGCCCCTATACAGACCACCTTCAGAAGAACATGTGATTGCCACCTGCCCCTATACAGACCACCTTCAAAAGCCAGCCTCTTCAATGTAGGAGAGAGTGCGAGTGCATTTTCTGGCAGCGTATCTCCCGCGGAACACCAGCGGCAGTGGGTAGTGTTTCTCGGCGGCATCAGTCTAACACTCTACCCCAAACCTTTACCCTAACCATAACCGCAAGCACGACGCAACGCATGTCGGACCAAACGCACTGCCGTAGAAGCGAGCGGCAGTCGAGTGTCATAATCCCCCCAGTTTCCCTGGCAGCTGCTGCCCCTTCTCCCGGCAGTTTACCGGCAGTTGCTGCTAGTAGCGACGGCCACGAGATGGAGCGGCAGTGGAGTGACATAATCCCCCGGTACATGCTGCTCCTCCACCCCCCCGCTCCCCGGCAGTGCCACGGCTGTTACCGGCAGTTGCGGCGGCTGGACCGCGGCTGCCGAACGGACCAGAGCAGCAGAACGGAGCTGTCCTAATCCATCCACCTACTCCGGCTGCTGCCGGTCTCATGCCGTTGCCGGATTATGCACTTATTCATTATGCATTATGCACTCTGGTCTGTAGGACCAGAGATGAGGGCATGTCTACACAAAACTGAGCTGGCATCCGGGTTCTGTCAAATGTTTCAATGACATTTTCCTTAATATTATTCTATGAGGAATAATTTCATACAATAGTTTTCCTTATTATTCTACATTTGAAAAAGATATAGGCCTACTGTGATCTCATCAAAGTCTTATTCAATAAATAATTGTAAGCTTAGAATCCATTTGATTACAACTACGGTCATGTTCCGTGACACGTTCTGTATTTAGTTAGTGCTTTACCTTACTATTTTCCTATGATTTTGTTATATTGTTTTCCTTGTGTCTTAGTTCCAGTTGGAGTTTCCTTTGCACTTGTGTTCTCCTCGTGTATGGATTTTGATGAACAAACCGCCTGCAATTTCGACTGCTCTGCCTCTCTGCCTTTGTCCTGCGTTTGGGTCCTAACCCTCTTGATTCACACCGTGACACCTACACACTACACATACATATTTTTCTATTAATATGTCTTTTTTTCCATTTATACTGTGCATCTATCCATCGTATATTACTAATGTTGCCAAATAATTCACGTTTGATTGTTTTGATTGTTATAATTTATTTTAAATATGGTGAGATTAACTTTATAAACTGTTATAAACTAGACTGTTTTCTAAGTCTCACCTGCACAACCCAATAATATGTTTTTTTTCAAATGTGGTGTTTTTAAATGCGCATATAAACAATAAATAAAAATAATCCTACAGATAATCCTACAGGTTAACTGAATAAATAGCCCACCTCCCATGGCTGTATTGTCTGCAAACTGGCACAGCTGTGTCCAGGGAAAGGCCCTCTTCCTGGCACACACTGCAACATGTCATGGAGGGCGTGGGCCAGAGCATACACAGCCTTGTATGTATTATATTCTCCCCTGAGGTCAGACACATCCAACAGGGTAGTTTCTGCCGTTCCCAGGTCCTCTTGTCCAGTACACACCCTTCCACCAGCGTCCACCCACTCTGGTGGAAGGGGTGAAAATTTACACTGAAATGTGCGTTCCCAAAACTGCCTCACCTGAAAGAACACAATTAATTCATAAGTAAACCGGTAAATACAATGAATTGATTAATTTATTGATTATTAACTTCATTCACAGTTTGCAGATAATACAGTGGTACAATTATACAATGGTGCAAAAAGGATAACACAAAATGTCCTAAGGGCTTGTGTCCATTGTGGTCCTGTGTCTCAATATTCAATTCAATGAGACATGTAACTATAGACATACAATTAAACAAATACTTACTATGTTATCCTCATGGTCATTGTCAGGACGTATTTTTAACAAGAAGTCCTTCAAACCTGGTATCTCTCCACGACGGAGGCAAAACCCAGGGTGCCTTTCAGGTATGGCAGGAGGTGAGAAGACTGGAGATGAGTATCTACCCACCAACTTGAAGTGGCAGGTAAGATCCATAGCAGACCTGTCACATTCTGCTTAACCACCTGTTCATCGTTTCGAAAGAAATGAAAGGCTTGTCTTTCTTTCAATACATTCTCATTTTAGCTTCTTCTAATTACGAATCCCTAAATTAACATCCTCCACAGATGTATCGTAACACAAACCTCATCCATGACATTACGCATACAGGGCCCGTATCCAAACATAATGACCACCCGAGCTGTGGACGTCTTCATCACAGTGACGATCCTCTGGAGTTTATCCAGGTCATTGTGGAAGGGCAGAGCCTCTGAATAAGCCACACAACCCAGACCAGACTGGTCCAGGCCAGACTGGAACAATCGGGCGGCGTCACGGCCAGCATCATCATCACTGAACAACAGTCCTACCCAGGTCCACTCGAACCACCTCATAGTCTGGAGCATAGCTCGCACCTGAGTGGATGAGGAATGGACGGAAATGTACTTAGGTTAGATCATACAGTACATGGGCAAACAGCGGCCGAGGGGCCACATGCGGCCCCCCGTGTTCACTTATGTGGCCTGCAGGTTAATATTGGAATACTGTTATATTATTGATTTAAGCTGTTACAATTCCAAACATGCAAACATGACCCGCTTTAATCTATAATGGTCAATATTAGTAGCATAATTAGAATTTAAATTCTGTCATTGTCAGGCGGAGGGGGGGGGGGGGGGGTTGGATGGTAGGAGGTTGTCCTCTAGGGAAAAAACAAAAAATGTTTGTACCCCCTCATTTTTATGTTCTCCCATAGGCGAGATACTGTATGTTGTGACCAACTGCTACTGGTATGAACAATAAAAAACTATGAATAAAAAAAAAAGTATAAATAAATGTAATAAAAATGTTAGACCTACTTTTCAGGATTAGCAAATCCTGAAATACTCAAATCCTTAGCAAAAATAGAAAATAATAATTCAGGAATCTGTAGAAATATAGTGGCCCTCTGGAGTTAGTGTGGAAATACAGTGGCCCTCTGGAGTGAGTGTAGAAATATATTGGACCTCTGGAGTGAGTGTAGAAATATATAGTGGCCTTCTGGAGTGAGTGTAGAAATATAGTGGCCCTCTGGAGTGAGTGTAGAAATATATAGTGGCCTTCTGGAGTAAGTGTAGAAATATAGTGGCCCTCTGGAGTGAGTGTAGAAATATAGTGGCCCTCTGGAGTGAGTGTAGAAATATAGTGGCCCTCTGGAGTGAGTGTGGAACTATAGTGGCCCTCTGGAGTGAGTGTAAAAATATAGTGGCCCTCTCCTACATCAAAGTTGCCCACCCCATGGGTTTGAGTATTCCAGTTTGTGAAACATGAACTATTAGATACCAACACATCTATTGTTATAGAAGTTCACCTGGAAGACAAAACTTGGCATTGTTCTGAAGAAGGATGGGAACTGAGTCCGGTCGCTCAGACAGGAACAACCAGCCGAGTAACTTATCTGGAAAAACAGAATAAAAACAAATACAAAAGATATATTCTGTAATGTACTAGATCTTTGAAAGGTACCTATAGATGTCAGCGAAGGAACAGACCAATAGAACTGGACTGTAGGTATTCAACAGTGCGTCTGGTACCCTCAGGGCAGTGCTACTCAACCCGCTGCCCCTGATTAATGTATCTGTGGCCAAGAATTAAAGTATAATATTAGTTATTTTCATTGTTTTGAACAAGATTTTAGTTATTGTATTGTAAAAAGTTGTATGGCCTGACAACTTAGTATTAACCACTTACTTTATTACATGTGATAATCTGTTCGTTATAATATAACTTCATTCACTTCATTCACAAAATGTGAAGAGAACATATTATGTTCTCTTCACATTTTGTGAATGAAGCCTCATTTTGGTCTTCAACCAGCCAAAATTCTCCCACTACTCCCACCTTCTCCGCTCCCTCCATTGACTCTGATGCTAGCGTCCAAAGCAACCAAAGGTATGGCATCCCCATATCTTGCAAGTCCGATACAAACACGGGTATATTTTACCCAATGTAAAATATTCCATACAAAATATTTCTCATCAAAATATATTGAAGTACAGCAATACATGCATGCAGGGGCGGCCTTAAGGATCGGGAGGCCCCGTTCATGACATCATCATTTTAATAATTCATAATTATTTTTTGTCAGTGTGTATTATCGGACTTCAAAGCATGAACAGCATACACAGCCAAGTAGAAAATACACAAAAGCAGCTTGCTTGATTAAACATTTTTTTTACTTTAAGGTATATAACTGGAAGGCAGCATAGCCTATACAATGATGCAATCGCAACTGTCAGCGCTGCTAGTGCTAGATTATTTAAATTCGATTATTTTCCGTTACCCGACAATTAAAACCCATTTTTCTATGCTTGCGCAAGTTGGTTACATTGTATTAGGGCTACTGCCTACCGTCATTGCATTATCACGGCCCGGTTAAAAACGAGAATGATACACACCATGAACTGACCATAGACAATATCCCTTTTACAGCTCTCTCAAAATTGCCAGCCTATACACATAGGACTGGACAGAAAGAGAGTGCAGAGAGTACAGACAATATGTCATACTATTACTAGGCTGTTGCTCTGCGCTCTGTGCTCGGACTCTGCGCTCACTGTTCGACAGAGGCCTAAGGATTTTGGAGTTTGTCAGGTATAACAGCTTGTTGCTAGCGAACACACTTGGCCCCTATAAGGCCTCCAGACGATGGACCTGGCACAGCCCCGGTGGAGAGTATCACAACCAGATCGATTACATCATGGTCAAGAAGCGCTTTCGCTCAAGCATTAATACCGGGAGGACACGCAGCTTTCCAAAAGCAGACATTGGGAGCGACCACGACCTGGTCCTGATGTCTTTCCGCCTACGCTTGAAAAAGATCAAAAGCTCAAAGTGCACCAGAATGAAGTTTGATCTGGACAAACTGCGAGACCCTGAGGTGGCAGAAGCCTTCAAGGCAATGATAGGAGGAAGGTTTGCACCACTGCTCATCCTAGGCTCAGAAGAAATTGATGTCAATAGTATGACGACCACGATGAACACAGTCATAACCGAAACTGCCACTGAGATCCTTGGCAAACTCCGCCCAAAGAAGAAACCTTGGGTCACCAATGAACTGCTAGAGCTATGTGACAAGCGAAGAGCTCTGAAGAAGAGTAAGAACACACCTGAAGGATCTGATGCTTATAGAGAAAGCAACAAGAGCGTCAAGAAAGGCATGCAGTCAGCAAAACAGAACTGGATTGAGGGAAAGTGCCAAGAAATTGAAGACAGCCTGAATGCAACAACGACACCAAGAAGGCATATGAAATTGTTAAGGAGCTAACAAAACCAAAACAGACCAGAGTCTCTGCAATCCAGAGCAAGACCGGTGAATGTCCGTTGAACGGAAGAACAGAACATCTTGGATAGGTGGACAGAATACTGCTCTGACCTCTACAACCACACGGCAACTGAAGATCTAACAGTCCTGACATGTCCTCAATCCACGTAGGAAGAAGACAAGCTCCCCATCCTCCGTGAAGAAGTTGAGGCAGCAGTCCGAGCACTGAAAAAAGGAAAAACAGCCGGACTGGATAACATCACAGCAGAGCTTGTACAAGCAGGAGGAGAATCCATGATCAACACCCTCACCATCCTGTGCAACAAAATCTGGCAGAGTGGTGAATGGCCCACATCATGGACACAGTCACTCATCATTGACACTTCCGAAAAAAGGCAATCTTCAACTGTGCCAAAACTACCGCACCATCAGTCTCATCAGCCATCCCAGCAAAGTCCTTCTGAAAATAATACTGAATAGGTTAAAACCTCAAGCTGAACTGATCATAGCGGAAGAACAGGCTGGATTTAGGGCAGGGCGGAGCACCACAGAACAGATATTCAACTTGAGGATTATCTGCGAGAGATATCTAGGGGTTACGTATGTAACCAAAGTTCTATAACAGCGAGCAAGGCTGCTCACTTACGGGAGTTTGCGCCCCCTGGCGTAAACACAGAAGCATTTATACAAACTCACAGACAATTTGGCTGGGACTTTGAGACGTGATGACGTTGAGACCCCGCCCGCCGGTGCACTAGTATATAGCGCGTCAACGTCCCTTCGTCTCCATTCGATAACAATTGTTCTCTTCTCAAGCAATCAAGAAGGGAATCTTAGTGAGCAGCCTTGCTCGCTGTTATAGAACTTTGATTACATACGTAACCCCTAGTTCTAATAATCAGCTTAGCAAGGCTGCTCACTTATGGGAGACTTCATTAACTCCCTTATTGTCATCGCGATGTCTGGACCCCTAGGGCCCGTACCTTTATCTGTGAGCAAAGGACCACAGCACGTCCCTCAAGAGGACTACTGCACCCCATTGGGAAGGCCAATCAGACCTAAGTCTGCCATATGTGCCTAAGAGGAGCCGACAGAACAACCGTCTTAGCGCCCTGGAGAAAACCAATGTCCCCCGTGGGGAACTAAGTCTCTCCACTAACTGGAGGCCACGCCCAGGACCGCATGCGCCACTGGCGCCGCTGTCACATCCAGTCTATAGAAGGTGGCAAAGGTGGAAGACGATGCCCAACTTGCAGCGGAACAAACATCCTGAGCAAAGACCCCCCTACAGAGGGCCCAGGATGATGCCATACCCCTCGTGGAATGTGCCTTCAACCCTACGGGAGGCACCATATTCCTGCCAGAGTAGGCCCGCTCTATAGCCTCCACGATCCACTGGGAAAGCCTAATCTTCGAAATAGGCAGTCCCACAGTCTTGGGATCCCAGGAGACAAACAGTTGTGTAGTCTTCCTCGTCGCCTCAGTCCTGTCCAAATACAACCTCAATGCCCTCACCGGACAGAGGTTATGCCTCCTCCTCTCCTCCTCAGAGGCAAAGGGGGGCGGACAGAACGCCGCCAAGTCTATCGGAACCGGAGTAGCTCTTGGTCTTCATGACCACCCTTGCATCCCCATTGAACCTCATGCATTCCGCACTTGTGGACAAAGCATGGATATCACTGACCCTTTTAGCGGTCACCAAAGCTAACAATAACGCTGTTTTCAGCGACAATAGCTTCATACTCAGCTCCTCCAAGGGCTCAAACGGTGGCTGGGACAGAGAGTCCAAAACCACAGCAAGGTCCCACGAGGTGACCAGAAGGTGGCTAGCCCCCTTCATGAACTGGCGCACCAGCGGGAGCTGGCCCACCGTCTTGTCCTCAAACCCGATGTGGCAGGCTGAGATAGCAGCCAGATACACCTTGACAGTACTAAAGGCTCTGCCTTTTTCCAAGAGGTCCTGGAGGAACGACAGAACGACCCTCACTGGTGCTTGAAATGGCACAACTTGAGCTGGTGAACACCAGTCTTCAAACAACCGCCACCTCATATCATAAGCATCCCTGGTCGACTGCGCCCTCGCACACTGAATAGTGTCGATGACGCTCTGGGGAAGACCCTCCGCGCCAAGATTCAACCTCTCACGGGCCAGGCCCAGAGGTCTAGATCTTCCGGCCGTGGGTGGAATATCTCGCCTCCCGCCTGAGTCAATAGGTCCCTGCGCAACGGAAGCTGCCAGGGCCGACCGTACAAGAGAGGGACTATGTCTGACCTCCAAGAGCCCCACCCTGGGGCCACCAAGATCACTGACAGGCGCTGTGTCCTCACCCTCTCCAGTGTGGGAAGGATGAGAGACAACGGGGCCCCGGGGCCAACGGTGCGCCAAGGCATCCAAACCTAGCAGAGCCGTCCCTGCTATGGAGAAGAACAGAGGACACTTGCTGTTCTCTTCCGACGCAAACAG
This sequence comes from Protomyctophum bolini, assembly GCF_963924005.1. NCBI lineage: Eukaryota > Metazoa > Chordata > Actinopteri > Myctophiformes > Myctophidae > Protomyctophum > Protomyctophum bolini. The sequence continues at coordinate 34,139,974 of NC_137882.1, forward strand.
ATCCACTCGTGGCTCGCCGAACCTCTCCCACATCTGTCTGGCCACTGTCTTGTGCAGTGACCAAGCCACGTAGAGGTATCGGCCCCTGGACAACAGATCCGCCCCCGTGTTCTGGAGTCCCGGAACGTGGGAGGCTCTGACCGAAAGAAGGTGCTCGTCGCACCATAGCGTCAGTCTGTGTGCTAGCGCATGCAGTTTGGTGGACCGTAGGCCCCCTTGCTTGTTGATATAGCACATCGTCTGTGTACACTTCACAAAAGTCCTTGGACTTAGTGACAGTCCGAACGGAAGGACCAGATATTCGTATATCTGTCCCTTGAAGCCGAACCGCAGGAATTTTCTGTGTGGTGGGTAGATGGGAATGTGGAAATACGCGTCTCTGAGATCGAGAGTTGTATACCAGTCCCCTCGACGCATCATGCGCAGCAGAGCCTTGCTCGTGAGCATTTTGAAGCGAAACCCTTTCAAATAGCCGTTCAGAGCACGTAGGTCTAGAATGGGCCGCATGCCCCCCCCTTTCTTCTTCACGAGAAAGTAGCGGGAGTAAAACCCGGCGTTGCTCTGCTCCATAGACACCACACGTATAGCCTTCTTCTCCAGCAGAGACGTTATCTCGTCCTGGAGAACCTCGGCTGACTGACCACTCGCTTGCGAAAACAGAACGCTCCCACAAGTGGGAGGTCTCCTGGCAAACTGTAGTTTGTAACCCTTCGAGGTGGTGTTCAACCCCCAAGGATGAACACCACAACGATTCCACTCCTGTAGACACAGCGCCAGAGGGGTTGAAGCCAGCTCCGAACCTTTTTGTGGTAGAGCGGCGTCCCTTACGGTCAGAACCTGGGCCTGGGGCCTCTGTCCTGCAATATGGACCTGGGGCCCTGGTGCTGCGTCCACGGCAGTTACACTTGCATTTCGGCCGACAGCCACGGGCCTCCTTGAAGGCCTGGGCTGCGGGTCCATTCCCTTGAGTTTCAAGTGACGATTCATGACACCGGTTTTCAGTAGAGAACACCGCTTTATTGAGAAAAGTGGTGGCACAGAAACACATTGGAGAGACATTTATGTTTGAAAAACAAGTCCTCTTCCTGTCTACACCGAGAGCGTCCGGCATGAGGCCCGTGGCCACCATGCTGCGCTTCAGAGAAACTCGGGGAAGGGTGGGGGAGACAGTGTCCGATGTCTCCCCGTGGGGCAGGTCTGGTTATTTCGCCTTCCCGCCGGGTGGCCCTCCTTTCCTGGCCCCATTGCGGGGGCCGCCGGCCGGAGAAACCGAGGGGCGTCTGGGCCTGTCGACCTTCTTGCGGTTGCGAGATGGGCGGGAAGATGGGGCAGCCGCTGACGGAGCCCTCTGAGCGTCGGGGACCTCGAAGGTGCTCCTCCTGGACCTGGAACGATCGTCCCTGTCCTTGGTGCGCTCGTAGGTCGGCCTGTAGGGTTGAGCCCGCATGGGCCGTGCTCCAGACGCCGGGAGACAAGCGCCGATGACCTCCGTGTCAGTCTTCGTTTGTCCGTCGCGGGAGCGCATCTCCTCAAGCATGGACGCGAAGAGTGTCGAAGTGGAGACTTTCTGTTTCAATGGAGTGCGTCCCACTTTAGGGGACAGCTCCAGCCACCTGGCCCTCTCGAGGACCAGAAGTCTCGCCATGGTTCCGCCCACCATCTCCGCCTGGGCCTGAGTGAGACGGAGGAGCTCAAGGTGCAGGCGTCTCAACTCAGCCATGTGGTCGGGGGTAGGCTCGTCACCCGCCTCCAGCAGGACCCTTGTAGAAGGGTCGTAGCGTTCAGTGCTCTGGCTGCAGTTGAGGCGCACTTGTAGGCAGCTTTATTAATTTTGGAGTCGTCCTTGTCCGCAGGCAAGGAGAAGTCCGGGTCCTCGTGGAAAACGTTGGGGTTGATACCCATGAGCCAGCCGGCGAAGGACTTGTCCATTGGAGGCATGGCCTCGAGGCCCGCTTCCCGTTGTCCCGTGCAGTCCAGCAGCTTCATGCCTCCGCTAAGGGAGGTGGAAGCTGAGTGAGGCTGTCTCCAAGACACCATGAGGGATTTCAGAAACCTGACCAGAAACCTGTCATCGAGGGGGATCTCAGCCTTGGTCTGGGACTTCCCTGGGTTGCCCCGAATCCTCTTGCGAAACTGTTCGCATAGGGTGTCTTTAGCCACCGGATGTTCAAGGCTGGCCGGCCAGGCCAGACCACAGCGGACTGTAGCCTTCTTGAACAGATCGACTATGTCAGTGTTGTCATAGTGGAGCTGCGGTTCAGCTGGAGCCGTCGGAGCTGCAGCAGTGTCGGCCGGAGCAACATCAGCAGTATCTGGTGCTGCAATGGGGGCGGCGACGTCGGCCGTCTGAGCGGCCTTGACGACTGGAGGCGGATCTGCCACCTCGGCGTCGCTCTCGTTGCTGCTCTCTTCATCACCCTCCTCCTCGTCAGAGGTGTAGGAGGATGCTGAGTCCCGAGACGAGGACTCCTCGGAGTTCATCTCGGCGTCGTCAGACATCTTACAATGCTGAGATGCACGTGGAAGCATAAACAAGGCAAGAGGGGGGCCGGCTCAGTAGGCAGCCACGTTTAAGTGGAAGCTAGGACAGAGCTATCACTAGCTGCTGTGAAAGACCGTCACTTTTCTTGCAATGCCAAGACGCACGTGGAAGTCACAAACAAGACTCACTGTTTAATAGAACTATAGTTACATCAGTAACCCCCAGTTTTAATAAGCAGTTTCACAAGGTTGCTCACTTGTGGGGAACCGAGTTGGTGGGCAGCCACGTTAAGTGGAAGCTAGGACAGAGCTATCGCTAGCTGTTGAAGCCCCAAGCAAGATAAACTGCTTAATAGAACTATGGTCACAAGAGTAACCCCCAGTTTCAATAAGCAGTTTCACAAGGTCGCCCACTTGTGGGGGACCGAGTTGGTAGAGCCAAGATACATGTGGACAGACAAGCCACCAACAAAGCTCGCTGGTTATAGAGCTCCGGTTATACACGTAACCTCCCATTCTAATAACCAGTCTCACAAGGCTACATGCCTGTAGGGAGCCGAGTTGGTAGGCAGTCACGCCAAAGTGAGGGCTAGGACAGAGCCATTGCTGGCTGCTGTGAAAACCCCTCACTGCATGTGGGGACTTAAGACAGGGCTGTACTGTAGAAGGCGTGTGGAAGCTGAGAGTAGGGCTGTCGCCAGCCGTTATCACAGACCGTCACACAGCGTGGAAACCAAACAGGGGGGGGGACCGGGTTGGTAGCGCCCAAGTGGAAGCTAGGACAGAGCTATCACTAGCTGCTGCGAAAGACCGTCACTTTTTTCTTGTAAAGCCAAGAAACACGTGGACAAAAACTGCAGACAAGGCCCGCTGGATTATAGAACCCTGGTTACACCAGTAACCTCAAATTCTAATAAGCCGTTTCACAAGGCTGCACGTAGCACGCCTGTGGAGAGCCGAGTTGGTAGGTAGTCACGTTAGAGTGAGGGCTAGGACAGAGCTATTGCTGGCTGCTGTGAGAGACCATCACTTTATGTGGAACTTAAAACAGGGCTATCGCCAGCCACTGTAGAAGAGCCACGTGCGTGTGGGAGCTGATAATAGGGCTACTGTTGTCCGCTATCAGAGACCGTCACACAACGTGGAGGCTAAACAGAAATATTACTATATGCTGTTCATGTTACCACGCCGTCGCGGGCTTGGAAACGCCGCGGGACGTGTGTGTGGAAGCTGAGAAAAGAGCTATTGCCAGCCGTTATCAAAGACCGTCACACACAACGTGAAAACTAAACAGGAATATCACTATATTCTGCCCAGGTTACCACGCCGTCGCGGGCTTGGAAAAGTCGTGGGACGTGCGTGTGTGTGTCGGCTAGAGCGGGCTATGAGTAGCCGCCGCTGGCGCCGGCACGCGTGTGGAAGCTAACAAAGGGTTGTCACCGTTTCTAGCCCTTCACACTTTATGTGGAACTTAAAACAGGGCTACAGTGGCTGCAGGACTGTCAACTGTCAATTATATTAATGTGCAGCCAAAATATATGGTACTGGTGGTGGTGGGCTGACTGGCTGGGTTAGCCTATACCTATCACCGATGCGGTTCCCATGCACTTGCACTGGGCTGGCACGGCACATTTGACATTCCAGTGACACGTCAGGTTTATTAAACGAGGAGGAGATTGCATATACCGTAACCAGGGGGGCAGTCAGAGAGATATTTTGTGAAGCCACTAAGGAAATGAAAGTTCATATAATGGCCTGTTGTGGCGCTGTCACTGGACCCAGAAAAACCCATAGCCCCATAGAAGTCCATGTATTTTGGCCCAACTTCACCTAGACTGTATTACCTTAATAAACATGGTCATGAATACTTTTTGCTTCCAGTCACTAGTTTAAAGTCTCATTTCTAATGTCATAATATTCTTTTTGGAAAATTATGGTCCCATTTATAAAACAAATGACCATAAAGTCGCGCATGTTCTGAGGGGCGTGGCTACCGTTACAGTCTATGAACGGGATCCCCCACCCACTCGAGTCAAAATAAAAACCAACGAAGAAGAAGGGGGAAGTCCCGCCTCGTTGTCTGGGCCAGCCATTGGGCCAGCTGGCCTGAGCTGGGCCGGATCTAGAAAGATGGCGACTTCCATTGCAAGGACTGACAGGCTTCATTTTATGTTCATGTTAGACCCGCGGAATGCTTTGTCCATATTTTTTACAGTCTATGACCGTAACTCCAGAAAGACATTGTTGGCCTGCTGTAGATTAGGCTACAGTACAGTATATAGGCTACCCATGCATGTTGGGACTCTCCGCAGCTGCACTATAGGCTACTTTCCAAAGTCATGGAAATATTCCAGCACAGACAGCCCAAATCCTCGCATGTATGCGCTCATGCAAAACACTGTTTAAATGGCTTAAATCAAGCGCTATTTTAATTTTAAAGTTGGAAAGCTCCTACAAATTTCATATGACACAAAGACACATCTTGTAGGTCTATTCCTTTTTTCTTTTCTATGTGTAGCCCATATACAGTTTTATATTAACATTTTAGGAGTGAATACATATGTTTCGATGCCTTTGGCAGCCTCTCAGCTGGTCAAACAATGCTGCTCCGCCGTTCTACGACAGAAAAACAAGTGAGGAAAAAGCGTACGCCAGCTCCCGAGCAGACGTTGAAATTGAACTTTGTCAAGTTCAATTTCAAGCTTTGCCGGAAATGGTAAATGTCGAAAATGTCGGTAATTTCGGCGTGCACCCATATTTTGGCGTACGCACGGTTGATAAATGAGGGCCTATCTTTATAGTCATGTGTTCAAGACGGATCTGTCCGATATATCATTTTCCATCCTAATTGGCTTTCAATGTTTGCAGGATTGGACCGTTTTGAACAAAAAGCCTCAAATCATCCAATTGCCATCCAAGGCAAGAAGAAATGGCACGCTTTTCACATTGGCCTATTATAGTGCCACCAGGAGGCCACAACCTGACCTGCCCTGGTGGAGACCTGTGCCGATGGGCACTTTATCTAGTTGTAGATGTTATCTGCATTGGTCTGAAAGGTGAATTTATTGTCTATGGTCGTTCCCAGATATTTAATGTCACTGACCTGCTCCACTTCCTCCCCACTCATAGTAACAGGCCTAAAGATGGACCCTGGACCCTCTGCTCCTGCCCCCCCTCCCAAACACAGCTCCTTGGTCTTAGTGACATTAAGGGCAAACCAGGTGGCAATACGGTCGATGTGCTGGGAGTAGGAGGGACTGGAAATGTCCTGGCCAAGGCCATGTCATCAGCGTATGTTATGATAGAGAACTCTTTGTTGGTGTATTTCAACTCATTTGTGTATAGGGAAAATATCAGAGGGGATAAAACGCACCCCTGTGGAACGCCAGTGTTTAGGACAAGGCAGTCAGACAGAATGCTTGTCTAAGTGACTAAATTAATTTGATCCTTTTATCCAATAGAGTTAGAGTGGCAACCACTCAAAAAGAAGATAGCCACTAGGTGGTGCCACCGCACTTTATTCGGTTGCCTTTTGTCTTGCAATGTTTTCTCATGCTGACAATAAAGCCCTGAATTGATTTGTATTGAGAACAGAACGGACAGAACAGAACACTGAAATGGTAACTTCACATTGTAAATTGTTAATAGGCCTATACAGTACCAGTAAGACACCTGAGGGTGTACAGGTGTGTTAATAGGCCTATACAGTACCTGTAAGACACCTGAGGGCGTACAGGTGTGTTAATAGGCCTATACGGTACCAGTAAGACTAACCCTATACAGGATCAGTAAGACACCTGATGGCGTACAAGTGTCTTAATATGCCTATACAGTACCAGTAAGACACCTGAGGGAGTACAGGTGTGTACAGGGTTTGATGAGGGGGGGGGGGGGGGGAGTTTAAAGAGCCGGGACTTAATTTTCTGACCTGTTGAGAACTCTAGTTTTCGCCGGCTGCCGGCTGCACTAATTCATTTGGGGCAGGCCCTTCTAGATTTTAAATGGACAGGTATCAGTCAAAAGGGAGACATTGAAGAGGAAGGACGGATGGGCAAGGATCAACATATTGAATGTCAGAACAGGTTCTGACATATACTCCCACCTTGAGTAGAAGTCTGCTGCAGGCCTTTGTGTGTATTTTAAACTTGCTTTATTGTATTGTATTTCTTTTCTGTTTTGTTAGGCGACCTTGAGTGACCTGAAAGGCGCCATATAAATAAAATGTATTATTATTATTATTATTATTATATATCCATATATTAATATTGCTGACATCAGGCATCTCCATATATGGGCTTATTTGCGACAGCAGGTCGCATTTACTATATCCTGATTTACTATCATACCTGATGATGTCATAGTGATGTCACGAGACCTGGGCAGAATATATGGGGGATTTGTATGGGGATTTTGAGTACACTGACAGACAAAAAATGCACAATTCCATAGTTAACTTCGAACCATTGACATCTTTGTTAGGCAGAATTTATTTTAAACAATACTTTTGATTATTATTATCGTGAGAACGATGGCTTCCATTTTCACATTGCAACTTTTCTCGACTAGAAAGCCTGCAGTTTCTATTAGCTTGGATTCCCCATCGATGATGTCACTGGTGGACGGGTTTCTGAACTGCCCACAGCCCTCCTATGAACACAGACAGAGTAGAAAAACATCATGATTATCAACAAGGATTACAGCTTGTATAAAATAGTCGACACTATCTGGGTACACATATGTAAGAACTCAATGGCTAAGTTATAGAATATAAACACAATAAAAAGCAAGACAAGTACTTGTTCTATACACTATGATTTATTAAGTCATTATAGCCAAACGGCATCAGCATGTGAGTCATGTCAATGTCATTACAAAGCACAAATTAAATTAATGAAAGAGTTCAACAAAAATCACCTATGACCAATGTTCAATCTTCACATTTATGAATTAAATAATTGCCTAATCGCAATTATTTAAGATAATCACAATAATTTGTGCATAATCATAAATTGTTTCCATGTTGAAAAAATCAGTGCATAATGTATGATTGGTATTAAATATGTAAATCAATGACCAGATCTATGGCCATAACAACACATGTACCGACTATCAACAGTTGATGTGATGTGAGGCTGATATGTGTACAGCCTCAGTACAGTAGGAAATTAATACAAATTTGGGTGCGTGCGTGAGTGCCTACACTGTGCCTATGCTCTCCTACACTGTCCGACACTGTCTCCTACACTGTGTCCTACAAAGTGTCCTACACTGTCTCCTACACTGTGTCCTACAAAGTGTCCGACACTGTCTCCTACACTGTGTCCTACACTGTCTCCTACACTGTGTCCTACACTGCCTCCTAAACTGTGTCATACACTGTGTCCCAGTACACTCTCTCATACAATGTCTCCTACACTGTGTCCTACACTGTGTCCTACACTGTCCATACACTGTGTCTGACACTGTCTCCATACACTGTGTCCTACACTGTCTCCTACACTGTGTCTGACACTGTCTCCTACACTGTGTCTGACACTGTCTCTTACACTGTGTCCTACACTGCCTCCTAAACTGTGTCATACACTGTGTCCCAGTACACTCTCTCATACACTGTCTCCTACACTGTGTCCTACACCGTGTCCCTCTCAGCTTGCTCCTGAATACCAACACTCAAAATCTCAGCCACTTGCTCACTCACACTCGGTCACACAGTGTTATGGTGAAATTGGTCACATATGTGGCAATCGCACGACTTGCCACACCCAAGCCGTGCTACGCATATGCCGAGTTGACGGTGCCAGTGTTCGACACCAGGGGAAGTATGACTGTTGGCTATGGTTGGATCAGTGGAAGTATGACTGTTGGCTATGGTTGGCTCAGTGGAAGTCCGACTGTTGGCTATGGTTGGCTCAGTGGAAGTATGACTGTTGGCTATGGTTGGCTCAGCTGAAGTATGATTGTTGTCTATGGTTGGCTCAGTGGAAGTATGACTAGATGTAGTTTAATATGGTAGAAAACAGACCATTAATAACAAGGTTATCAGCAATATATATATATATATCCAATACACGTATTGTAATATCATCTGTATTCCATGCTTTTTGCGCAGTGTGGAGAGCTCCGTAGATTTCGAGTTAGCTTTTTAGTCAGCCTGTATAAAGGGAGGTGAACGGTAGCGAGGATGCGCGATCCGGTCTAGGATCACTAAAGAAGCAAAGCGATCCGGTTTGGTATCAATAATTAAGCTTATCAGACGGAACGTTAGGCCAATAGAAGTTGCCGGTTGGATTCCAACTGGCGGAACGTTCCGTCACGAGCAGTTAATTGGTTAAAAATGTCTGCTTCTACGTCTTGGTGGCATGACCCATGATGGACTTCTTAGTGTTTCTCTCAGGTTTCAAAATTATTAGATAACACTTTGGTCCAAACAGAGCCACCAAAATGCCCAAACTAGATGCTAAAATAGCAAACACCTCCACTACATCTGCATATTTGCCTGGAGAGCTGATATATGCTGGTATGAACGCTATCCACACGGCACAGAAGATCAACATGCTGAAAGTAATTAACTTAGCTTCATTGAAGTTGTCTGGAAGATTCCTTACCATGAATGCTAGGAGGAAACTGAGGAGTGCTAGTAAGCCAATATAACCTAGTAACACCGCAAAACCAACTGGTGATCCAACATTACACTCATAGACTATCTTTTCAGAATAGTATTGTGTGTTTTTATGAGGAGTTGGTGAGGCAGACACAAGCCAGGCTGTGCAGATTATTGCCTGGATTGAAGTAAGAATCAGAACTGTTCCTCTCTGCTGCATAGGACCAAACCACTTAATGATGTCTGCACCACCATGCTTGGAGGCCTTGAACACAGCCAGCACCACCATAGTCTTTACCAGGATGCAGGAGACACACAGCACAAAGCTGATCCCAAATATTGCATGCCTCAGCTGACAAGTCCAGAGTCTGGGACGACCAATGAAAAAGAGTGAGCACAAGAAACATAGTTTGAGTGAAAGCAAGAGTTGGAAGCTGAGTTCTGAGTTATTGGCGCGGACCATTGGCGTCTCTTTATGATAAGCAAAGATCCCCAGGACAATAGCACAGACAAATGTTCCTAGCAATGAGATGGTTGTTAAGGAGATCCCCAGGGCCTCATGGTAGGACAGGAACTCAATGCTCTTAGGGACACAGTGGTCACACTGGGGACTGGACCAGAAGTCTTCTGGACACACGGTGCACTCTGTAGAGTCTAACAAATAGGACAAGATTAAAGGGACACTCACGTATATTCTTATAACCTTCTGTACATATACTGTATACATTATGTATCCCTACCTGTCTCATTGCTGAACTCTCCTTCAGAACAAGCAATACAGTCATAGCAGCAGACAGGTTCTCCTTTCCTTCTGGCCACTCGGGTTCCTGGAGAACAGCTCTCACTGCACACTGAACGAGGAGGCTGCAGAGGAAAGTAAAAATAATCAGTTTAAATATAAATTCCATTCACATCATGAGCTCAACATTTTAGAAAGCTGAAATTACTTTTGCGGATTGAAAGTTCCAGAAGATTCTGTCTTCATCGAGGGTGAGTTCTTCATCTCCGGAGGCTGTCATCTTGACTACACCTACGTTGTGAATATTTGTGCTTCCATCAGGGAGCCACGCCCAGTTCAATATATCGAAGATTGGTAAAGCATCACCATTCTCATCAAAGTATACACGATCACCACCAGATGTGGTGAAGTTGACCTTTTCCAGGTAATAGAGAAGCTAGAAATGGTGATGAGCAGAATCATGAAGAGCAAGAGACTTTCAAAACATACTTAAGGGTCCTATTATGTGCCCAAGTCACGCTACACACTATTTGGAGATTTAAGCATTGTGCAAGGGTGTTCCCGTTGCTGAGTTGCCATCTTCCGCCACCAGCCTCATTACTAAAACATGTGCTCTACCCCATACATTATGCATTGCCTTTGAACAAAACCAAATTCATAATGTCACCCACATTTGTTGAGAATTAGGAGTGAGGAAGACTTCTGCATCTTGTGTGACTATTGCATAATGAAGAGAGGCATGACCACATTTCTAGACAAGAAGACACAGCGGTAAACGCATATTTTATTTAACATACCACATTCAGAAGAACATTTACCACCTGTCCCCACAGACCACCTTCAGAAGAACATGTAATTTACCACCTGCTCCCTATACAGACCAACCTTCAGAAGAACATGTGATTGCCACCTGCCCCTATACAGACCACCTTCAGAAGAACATGTGATTGCCATCTGCCCCTATACAGACCACCTTTAGAAGAACATGTAATTACCACCTGCCCCCTATACAGACCACCTTCAGAAGAACATGTGATTGCCACCTGCCCCTATACAGACCACCTTCAGAAGAACATGTGATTGCCATCTGCCCCTATACAGACCACCTTTAGAAGAACATGTAATTACCACCTGCCCCCTATACAGACCACCTTCAGAAGAACATGTGATTACCACCTGCCCCTATACAGACCACCTTTAGAAGAACATGTAATTACCACCTGCCCCCTATACAGACCACCTTTAGAAGAACATGCAATTACCACCTGCCCCCTATACAGACCACCTTCAGAAGAACATGTGATTGCCACCTGCCCCCTATACAGACCACCTTCAAAAGCCAGCCTCTTCAATGTAGGAGAGAGTGCGAGTGCATATTCTGGCAGCGTATCTCCCGCGGAACACCAGCGGCAGTGGGTAGTGTTTCTCGGCGGCATCAGTCTAACACTCTACCCCAAACCTTTACCCTAACCATAACCGCAAGCACGACGCAACGCATGTCGGACCAAACGCACGGCCGTAGAAGCGAGCGGCAGTCGAGTGTCATAATCCCCCCAGTTTCCCTGGCAGCTGCTGCTAGAAGCGGAGTGACATAATCCCCCGGTACATGCTGCTCCTCCACCCCCCCGCTCCCTGGCAGCGCCACGGCTGTTACCGGCAGTTGCGGCGGCTGGACCGCGGCTGCCGAATGGACCAGAGCAGCAGAACGGAGCTGTCCTAATCCATCCACCTACTCCGGCTGCTGCCGGTCTCATGCCGTTGCCGGATTATGCACTCTGCAATGTAGGACCAGAGATGAGGGCATGTCTACACAAAACTGAGCTGGCATCCGGGTTCTGTCAAATGTTTCAATGACATTTTCCTTAATATTATTCTATGAGGAATAATTTCATACAATAGTTTTCCTTATTATTCTACATTTGAAAAAGATATAGGCCTACTGTGATCTCATCAAAGTCTTATTCAATAAATAATTGTAAGCTTAGAATCCATTTGATGATCAAATCTAGCAATTAAATGTCTTCCACTCTTACAACTACGGTCATGTTCCGTGACACGTTCTGTATTTAGTTAGTGCTTTACCTTACTATTTTCCTATGATTTTGTTATATTGTTTTCCTTGTGTCTTAGTTCCAGTTGGAGTTTCCTTTGCACTTGTGTTCTCCTCGTGTATGGATTTTGATGAACAAACCGCCTGCAATTTCGACTGCTCTGCCTCTCTGGCTTTGTCCTGCGTTTGGGTCCTAACCCTCTTGATTCACACCGTGACACCTACACAATACACATACATATTTTTCTATTAATATGTATTTTTTTTTCATTTATACTGTGTAATTCACGTTTGATTGTTTTGATTGTTATAATTTATTTGAAATATGGTGAGATTAACTTTATAAACTGTTATAAACTAGACTGTCTCACCTGCACAACCCAATAATATGTTTTTTTTCAAATGTGGTGTTTTTAAATGCGCATATAAACAATAAATAAAAATAATCCTACAGATAATCCTACAGGTTAACTGAATAAATATCCCACCTGCCATGGCTGTATTGTCTGCAAACTGGCACAGCTGTGTCCAGGGAAAGGCCCTCTTCCTGGCACACACTGCAACATGTCATGGAGGGCGTGGGCCAGAGCATACACAGCCTTGTATATATTATAATCTCCCCTGAGGTCAGACACATCCAACAGGGTAGTTTCTGCCGTTCCCATGTCCTCTTGTCCAGTACACACCCTTCCACCAGCGTCCACCCACTCTGGTGGAAGGGGTGAAAATTTACACTGAAATGTGCGTTCCCAAAACTGCCTCACCTGAAAGAACACAATTAATTCATAAGTAAATCGGTAAATACAATGAATTGATTAATGTATTGATTATTCACTTCATTCACAGTTTGCAGATAATACAGTGGTACAATTATACAATGGTGCAAAAAGGATAACACAAAATGTCCTAAGGGCTTGTGTCCATTGTGGTCCTGTGTATTCAATTCATTGAGACATTTAAAAACATACAATTAAATAAATATACAATCAAATTAAACAAAAATATTTACTATGTTATCCTCATGGTCATTGTCAGGACGTATTTTTAACAAGTCGTCTTTGAAACCTGGCATCTCTCCACGACGGATGGCAAAACCCAGGGTGCCTCTCAGGTACGGCAGGTAGTGAGGATACTGGAAACCTTCTCCCCACCAAATTGAAGTGGCAGCGAAGATCCATAGTAGACCTGTCACATTCTGCTTAACCACCTGTTCATCGTTTCGAAAGAAATGAAAGGCTTGTCAATACATTCTCATTTTAGATTCTTCTAATTATGAATCCCTAAATTAACATCCTCCACAGATGTATAGTAACACAAACCTCATCCAAGACATTATACATATAGGGCCCGTATCCAAACATAATGACCACACGAGCTGTGGACGTCTTCATCACTGTGACGATCCTCTGAAGTTTATCCAGGTCATTGTGGAAGGGCAGAGCCTCTGAATAAGCCACACAACCCAGACCAGACTGGTCCAGGCCAGACTGGAACAATCGGGCGGCGTCACGGCCAGCATCATCATCACTGAACAACAGTCCTACCCACGTCCACTCGAACCACCTCATAGTCTGGAGCATAGCTCGCACCTGAGTGGATGAGGAATGGACGGAAATGTACTTAGGTTAGATCATACAGTACATGGGCAAACGGCGGCCCAGGGGCCACATGCGGCCCCCGTGTTCACTTATGTGGCCGGCAGGTTAATATTGGAATACTGTTATATTATTGATTTCAGCTGTTATTCCAAACATGCAAACATGACCCGCTTTAATCTATAATGGTCAATATTAGTAGCATAATTACAATTTAAATTCTGTCATTGTCAGGCGGAGGGGGGGGGGGGGGGGGGGGGGGGGTGGTTGGTAGGAGGTTGTCCTCTAGGGAAAAAACTAAAAATGTTTGTACCCCCTCATTTTTATGTTCTCCCATAGGCGAGATATTGTATGTTGTGACCAACTGCTACTGGTATGAACAATAAAAAACTATGAATAAAAAAAAAACAATTTCAATTGTCTTTTTATGTCCAATGCATTTTAATTTAAATAAGTTTGTTTTAAGTTAACATAAGTATAAATAAATGTAATAAAAATGTTAGACCTACTTTTCAGGATTAGCAAATCCTGAAATACTCAAATCCTTAGCAAAAATAGCAAATAATAATTCAGGAGTCTGTAGAAATATAGTGGCCCTCTGGAGTTAGTGTGGAAATACAGTGGCCCTCTGGAGTGAGTGTAGAAATATATTGGACCTCTGGAGTGAGTGTAGAAATATATAGTGGCCTTCTGGAGTGAGTGTAGAAATATAGTGGCCCTCTGGAGTGAGTGTAGAAATATAGTGGCCCTCTGGAGTGAGTGTAGAAATATAGTGGCCCTCTGGAGTGAGTGTAGAAATATAGTGGCCCTCTGGAGTGAGTGTGGAACTATAGTGGCCCTCTGGAGTGAGTGTAAAAATATAGCGGCCCTCTGGAGTGAGTGTGGAACTATAGTGGCTCTCTGGAGTGAGTGTAGAAATATAGCGGCTCTCTGGAGTGAGTGTAGAAATATAGTGGCCCTCTCCTACATCAAAGTTGCCCACCCCATGGTTCGAGTATTCCAGTATCTGAAACATTTACTATTAGATACCAACACATCTATTGTTATAGAAGTTCACCTGGAAGACAAAACTTGGCATTGTTCTGAAGAAGGATGGGAACTGAGTCCGGTCGCTCAGACAGGAACAACCAGCAAAGTAACTTATCTGGAAAAACAGAATAAAAACAAATACAAAAGATATATTCTGTAATGTACTAGATCTTTGAAAGGTATAGATGTCACCGAGGAACAGACCAATAGAACTGGACTGTAGGTATTCAACAGTGCGTCTGGTACCCTCAGGGCAGTACTACTCAACCCGCTGCCCCTGATTAATGTATCTCCGGCCAAGAATTGAAGTATAATATTAGTTATTTTCATTGTTTTGAACAAGATTTTAGTTATTGTATTGTAAAAAGTTGTATGGCCTGACAACTTAGTATTAACCACTTACTTTATTACCTGTGATAATCTGTTCGTTATATGTTCTCTTCACATTTTGTGAATGAAGCCTCATTTTGGTCTTCAACCAGCCAAAATTCTCCCACCTTCTCCGCTCCCTCCATTGACTCTGATGCTAGCGTCCAAAGCAACCAAAGGTATGGCATCCCCATATCTTGCAAGTCCGATACAAACACGGGTATATTTTACCCAATGTAAAATATTCCATACAAAATATTTCTCATCAAAATATATTGAAGTACAGCAATACATGCATGCAGGGGCGGCCTTAAGGATCGGGAGGCCCCGTTCATGACATCATCATTTTAATAATTCATAATAATTTTTTGTCAGTGTGTATTATCGGACTTCAAAGCATGAACAGCACACACAGCCAAGTAGAAAATACACAAAAGCAACTTGCTTGATTAAACATCTTTTTTTACTTTAAGGTATATAACTGGATGGCAGCATAGGCTATACAATGATGCAATCGCAACTGTCAGCGCTGCTAGTGCTAGATTATTTAAATTAGATTATTTTCCGTTACCCGACAATTAAAACCCATTTTTTAATGCTTGCGCAAGTTGGTTACATTGTATTAGGGCTACTGCCTACCGTCATTGCATTATCACGGCCCGGTTAAAAACGAGAATGATACACACCATGAACTGACCATAGACAATATCCCTTTTACAGCTCTCTCAAAATTGCCAGCCTATACACATAGGACTGGACAGAAAGAGAGTGCAGAGAGTACAGACAATATGCCATACTATTACTAGGCTGTTGCTCTGCACTCTGTGCTCTGCACTCTGCGCTCTGGACTCTGCGCTCACTGTTCGACAGAGGCCTAAGGCTTTTGGAGTTTGTCAGGTATAACAGCTTGTTGCTAGCGAACACACTTGGCCCCCATAAGGCCTCCAGACGATGGACCTGGCACAGCCCCGGTGGAGAGTATCACAACCAGATCGATTACATCATGGTCAAGAAGCGCTTTCGCTCAAGCATTAATACCGGGAGGACACGCAGCTTTCCAAAAGCAGACATTGGGAGCGACCACGACCTCGTCCTGATGTCTTTCTGCCTACGCTTGAAAAAGATCAAAAGCTCCAAGTGCACCAGAATGAAGTTTGATCTGGACAAACTGCGAGACCCTGAGGTGGCAGAAGCCTTCAAGGCAATGATAGGAGGAAGGTTTGCACCACTGCTCATCCTAGGCTCAGAAGAAATTTATGTCAATAGTATGACGACCACGATGAACACACTCATAACCGAAACTGCCACTGAGATCCTTGGCAAACTCCGCCCAAAGAAGAAACCTTGGGTCACCAATGAACTGCTAGAGCTATGTGACAAGCGAAGAGCTCTGAAGAAGAGTAAGAACACACCTGAAGGATCTGATGCTTATAGAGAAAGCAACAAGTGCGTCAAGAAAGGCATGCAGTCAGCAAAACAGAACTGGATTGAGGGAAAGTGCCAAGAAATTGAAGACAGCCTGAATGCAACAACGACACCAAGAAGGCATATGAAATTGTTAAGGAGCTAACAAAACCAAAACAGACCAGAGTCTCTGCAATCCAGAGCAAGACCGGTGAATGTCCGTTGAACGGAAGAACAGAACATCTTGGATAGGTGGACAGAATACTGCTCTGACCTCTACAACCACACGGCAACTGGAGATCCAACAGTCCTGACATGTCCTCAATCCACGGAGGAAGAAGACAAGCTCCCCATCCTCCGTGAAGAAGTTGAGGCAGCAGTCCGAGCACTGAAAAAAGGAAAAACAGCCGGACTGGATAACATCACAGCAGAGCTTGTACAAGCAGGAGGAGAATCCATGATCAACACCCTCACCATCCTGTGCAACAAAATCTGGCAGAGTGGTGAATGGCCCACTTCATGGACACAGTCACTCCTCATCACACTTCCGAAAAAAGGCAATCTTCAACTGTGCCAAAACTACCGCACCATCAGTCTCATCAGCCATCCCAGCAAAGTCCTTCTGAAAATAATACTGAATAGGTTAAAACCTCAAGCTGAACTGATCATAGCGGAAGAACAGGCTGGATTTAGGGCAGGGCGGAGCACCACAGAACAGATATTCAACCTGAGGATTATCTGCGAGAGATATCTGCAGCATCAACAACACCTTTACCACGTGTTCATAGACATCAATAAAGCCTTTGACCGGGTCTGGCATGCTGCGCTGTGGGCGACCATGAGGAAGTATAACATCAGACCTAACCTTGTCACTGTCATACAACATCTGTACAACAAAGCTACCAGCGGAGTTATCTACAACGGAGCTATCGGAGACTGGTTCAGGACAACAATTGGAGTGCGCCAAGGATGCCTTCTCTCACCCATTCTCTTTAACATTTTTCTGGAGCGTATCATGACGGATGCCCTGGCAGACCATGAAGGAACGGTCAGCATAGGAGGCAGACCAATCACCAACCTCCGCTTTGCGGATGACATTGATGGGCTAGCTGGGGAAGAAAAATAACTTGCCAGCCTAGTGGAAAGGCTTGACAACACTTCCCGAGCCTATGGAATGGAAATCCATGCAGAAAAAACAAAAATGATGACCAACAACGTCAGCGGCATATGCTCAGACTTCCAAGTCAACGGACAGTCACTGGACACGGTCTCCAGTTTCAAATATCTTGGAGCAATCGTGTCCGATGAAGGATCCAAACGGGAAGTCCTTGCCAGAATTGCGCAAACAACTGCTGCCCTGGCAAAACTCAAGCCCATATGGAAAGACAAACACATCATTCTGACATCAAAGGTGAGACTACTGCGATCACTTGTCATGTCAATCCTTCTATATGCTTGCGAAACTTGGACCCTTATAGCTGAGCTCCAGAGGAGAATACAGAGCATGGAGATGAGATGCTACCGTAGACTCATGGGTATCTCCTACACCCAACACGTCACAAACGAGGAAGTACGGCAAAAGGTCAGCCAAGCCATTGGCCCACATGATGACCTTCTTACTACGGTCATAAAGCGTAAACTGAGGTGGTACGGACACATCACCAGATCCTCAGGCCTTGCAAAGACCATCCTGCAAGGCACCGTACGAGGTGGCAGGAGAAGAGGGAGAAGAAAAGATGGGAAGATAACATCGGAGAATGGACACACTTGAAACTCAGCGAGGCAATGCGAGCTGCCGAGGACAGAGAGGGATGGAGAGAGCTGGTCAACAGATCGTCTGTGGTGCCCCAACGACCCTCCGGGGTTACGGGATAGGTGAAGGTGAAGGCTCTGCGCTCTGATGCCCTCTCCACGCCGCGCACAGTGGCGCATGAACAACAACAACAACAACTCCACGTGGACCCACGACGACCCACGTATGAATTAGATAGTTTATAAGAAATGGCACGGCGGCCATCCTTGCAGGCAGTGACAGTAACAGAATGATAATCCTGTAGGCTGTAACCTGTTCATTTTGGGGGGCATTCAGCCTGTTGTTGATGATGAATGATACTGTAGCGGCCAGCATGGCTGCAGCCAATAGGACTGTCTTGGGGGTGGGACTTTGAGAGTGAGTGACGGGGGTCCTACGGAGAGGCTCTGGGTGCCGGGTAGTTAGGTTGAGAGTGCACGTTTACCTATGAGGAATATAAATGCTGTTGTTGTTACATGAGTGTACTAAAGGAATAAAGAGGGATCTTTATCGTTGGTAACTACGTCTCTGCCTCCTGTTCCTGGGATCGTTACACTGGTGTCTGAAGAAAACTAAAACTAAAAACGAATTGTCGTACGGAGACGTAAGTTGCGCGCATTGTTTACTAGCTAGCTTAGCTTCAGTTGGCGTGTTAGCTAGACCGGCCGATAGCATGGAAAGCTCCGGTGGAGTGAAAATGAAGAAAGAGCCGCGGAACGGAGCAGATTATGGGCTGCCTGGACCGTCGGCCGTCATGCCCCAGCTAGAGTTGGCCACGGAGGCTGACCACTGCGGAGGTCGCGCCGCGGGGGACGCCACGGACAGCAAACAGCCGCCGCCGCCGCCTCCTCCTCCCGCCTTTTCTCCCGCGTCTGCTGCCTCGGTGAAGACGCCCAAGTACAATGGTGGCTCGGACTGGGAGGCGTTTCATGCTCAATTTGAACTGCTGGCAGACGCTAGAAGGTGGGAATCAAGGGACAAGGCACTGCAGTTGGCTTTGTGCCTTGAGGGGGACGCTCTGTCATGTCTCCTGCTTCTGGACCCTGTGCAGCGGCGGTGCTACGATGCCCTGGTGGGGGCCCTCAAGAGGCGGTTTGGAACGTGGTCCCAGCCAGCGCTCTTGAAAAATGAACTGAGAGGGAGATGCAGGAAGCCTGGTGAGTCGCTCCGTGGGCTGGCTAATGACATTGAGGGCCAGGTGCGGCGGGCATACAGTCACATGCCCGCCGATGCACGGAGTGAATTGGCTACTGATCTGTTCGTCGGGGCCATCTCCCCCCCTGATCTGCGTGTACAAGTACAGCTCCAGCACCCGAAGTTTCTGCTAGAGGCGCTGGAGACGGCTATAGACAGAGAGAGCCTGCAGGGTGCTGCTGCCAGCGGTGGGCAGGAAGTGAGCTCCCATGCGGTGAGGGCTGCGTCAGGATGCCCCGCCAGGGAGGAGGTGCCAGCATGGGCGGCTGAGATGACTGAGCTGCTACGGGCGGTGACTCTACAGGTACCGCCGCCGCGTGGCCCGCAGGTCTGCTGGGGGTGTGGCCAGCCCGGCCACATACTACGGAGGTGCCCTGCTGCTCTCCAGAAGCGGGGAAACTCCTCGGGGTCCGCATAGACGGGGATATGCGGGCCCCCATTTCCACCGCTGCCCCAACATCGTCAGCCCAGGCCTGTTGTCCAGCGGAGGGAGCCCAACGGTGCAGCGAGGGGGGAGGGGCTCCATCCCCCCAAGAAGTAGATGACAGCACGCCGCCACCTTCTCAGCCTCGTCCGTCAGCAGGAGGAGCCCAACGGTGCAGCGAGGGGGGAGGGGCTCCATCCCCCCAAGAAGTAGATGACAGCGGTGCTCCACCGGTCGTGGTGGGGTGGATCCGTGGGAGCTCCGGGGCTGGGAGCTCCTGCCATGTCGCTGTCACGGTCCAAGGGGTGCCTACTGCTGGCCTGGTGGACACCGGGTCGTCGGTGACGCTGGTGAGGCCGGACGTCCTGCCCGGCGGGACAACACTGCAGCCTACAGCGGTGCGCCTCCGCACGGCCACAGGTCAGCTGGCTCCCATGTTGGGGAAGGGGCTGATGTGGTTGTGCGTGGGAGGCAGACGTGTTCGCCATCTGGTTTGGGTGGCGGACGTGCAGGACTGCTTCATCCTGGGACTGGACTTCCTCCAGGACACGGGGTGTCTGCTGGACATGGGGAGGGGTACGCTTAGTTTTCCAGGGGGTCCTATAGTTGCCATGGGCCCCCTAGCTACCGTCCCCCTGCCCCCTGCCCCCTGCCCAGCCCATCGTCCAGTCTCTATCTCCGCTGGCCCCTGTGTTCACCCCGCCACCCTCCACCAGCTTTCCCCCGTGCCCAGCGTGGCCTCCCCAGGGGGGGGAGGAGATGTCGATCGACGCTGGGCACCTCCAGTGCCAGTCAGCAGCCACGGCCCTGCCCGACGAGGGGGGCGGGGGGGGGCTGCCTTCAGGTGTGTGGAGAGAGGAGTACGGGGACTTGGAGGAGCAGCAGCAGGGACAGCTGAGACAGCTGCTTGTGGAGTTCCAGGACTGTTTCGCGACGAGTGAGAGCGAGGTGGGGAGGACTACCATGGCAGAGCACGTGATAGACACTGGACTTGCGGCGCCCATAAAGTGCCGGCCACGCCGCCTCCCTCTCGCTCGTCAGCAGGCATGTGACAAGGCCTTGGAAGACCTACTGCAGGCAGACTTCGTTGAGCCGTCAGAAAGCCCCTGAGCGGCGCCTGTGGTCATGGTCGCAAAGAAGAACGGAGACTGGCGGTTCTGCGTCGACTACAGGCGGTTGAACGACGTGACCACGAAGGACTCGTATCCCCTCCCCCGCATCGACGAGTCCTTGGACCTAGTCTCCGGGTCCTCGTGGTTCACCACACTGGACCTCAAGAGTGGCTACTATCAGGTTCCCCTCTCCCCTGAATCTCGCTCCAAGTCTGCGTTCTGCACCGGGCGGGGGCTATGGCAGTTCAAGGTCCTCAGCTTCGGTCTTTGTAATGCCCCTGCCACCTTCGCCCGGCTCATGGACAAAATGTTGGCTGGTATTCCCCGCCAGGAGTGCCTGGTGTTTCTCGATTACTTTTTGGTGCACGGCCGCTCCTTCGAGGAGGCCCTGGAGTCCCTGAGGCGCGTTATGGAGAGGATAAGAGCTGCGGGGCTGACGTTGCACCCTGAGAAATGCCACTTCATGCGCAGAGAGGTAACTTTCTTAGGGCACGAGTTGGACGCGGAGGGCATCGGCACCATGAATGACAAGGTGCGGGCGGTGGAGGAGTGGCCCACCCCCCGTGACCAGAGTCAGTTGAAGAGTTTCATCGGTCTGGCCTCGTACTACAGGAGACATGTGAAGGGTTTCGCCACCATTGCATCACCCTTGTACCGACTGCTGGAAAAGGACAGAGACTTCACGTGGACTGAGAGGTGCGAGGAGGCGTTCCTCGGTCTGAAGCAGGCACTGTGCGAGGCTCCGGTCCTCGCTCCACCTGACCCCACACTGCCCTTCATACTAGACACTGACGCTAGCGGTGTGGGGGTGGGGGGCGTCCTATCCCAGCTGTGGCCGGAGGGAGAGAGAGCAGTGGCGTACTTTAGTCAAAAGCTCAACAAGGCTGAGCGGAACTACTGCGTCACCCGCCGGGAGCTCTTGGCAGTAGTGCTTTCTACCAGACACTTCAAATACTACCTGTGCGGTCTTCCCTTCGTGGTGAGGACGGACCACTCAGCTCTCCAGTGGTTATTGACTTTCAAGGAGCCAGAGGGGCAGGTTGCCAGGTGGTTGGAGGAGCTGCAGGAATACGACTTCAAGATAGAACACCGGCCAGGGGCTCGTCACACCAACGCGGATGCCCTATCACGCCGGCCGTGTGCGACGGAAGGTTGCCGCTACTGCGAGAGGAGAGAAGCACGGGAGCTGGAACGGCGTACGGAGGGGGAGGAGTGTGCAGCCGTCAGAAGGATCGAGGAGGTCGTCTGCAAGGAGCTGCAAACTGTGACGAACACCGAATGGAGAGACAAACAGGAAGAAGACCCGGACCTGCAGCCCGTCTTGCGGTGGGTGGAGGCTCAGCAGCGCGTGCCATGGGAGGCGGTGGCGCCCCTCTCCAAGGCGACCAAGGGTCTGTAGACTATGTTCGACTCACTGCGGCGGAGCAGTGGCAGGTGGTGGTTCCTAAGGACCTGCAGGAGACTGTACTGCAAGCCATGCACGGAGCAGGTGGGTCAGGTAACTTTGGAGTCACCAAAACACTCCGCCGCCTTCGACAGAGCTTCTACTGGGGGCGGCAGAAGAGGGACGTCGCTGACTTCTGCCGTCGCTGTGACCTCTGTGTTGCCCGCAAAGGCCCCGCCGGGCGCTCGCAAGCGCCACTCCAACAGTTCCCGGTGGGGTGCCCGATGGAGAGGGTGGGGATAGACATTACGGGACCGTACCCACGCTCCGAGGGGGGCAACTGTTATGTCCTCTCCGCCATAGACTACTTTACTAAGTGGCCAGAGGCGTACGCCATCCCAAACCAGGAGGCGGTAACGGTCGCTGATGCCCTGGTGGAGGGCATGATTAGCCGGTTCGGTGCCATGGAGTCCCTACACAGCGATAGGGGGACGAACTTCGAATCCCGGGTGTTCGCTGCTATGTGCGAGCGCCTGGGCATACACAAGACTCGCACTACCCCTTTGCACCCCCAGAGCGACGGGTTGGTAGAGAGGTTTCACCGGAACATGGGGGATCAGCTTGCCATCGTCACCTCCCGACACCAGCGGGACTGGGACAAACACCTGCCCCTGGTGCTCATGGCATGCCGCTCGGCAGTACAGGAGTCGACGGAGTGCACGCCGGCTCTCCTCATGCTGGGACGGGAGCTGCGCACCCCGGCTGAGCTGGTCTTCGGTCTTCCGCCAGACGCCCCGGCCGTCCCTGCAGGGCCGGAGTACGCCAGGAAACTGCAGGACCACCTGGACTCTGCCCACAGCTTCGCCCGGGTGCAGCTACAGGGGGCCGCCGTGAAGCAGAAGCGCTACTAAGACGTGAAGTCCCGGGGCCGAGACTTCGCACCAGACGAGCTAGTCTGGGTCTACAATCCGTTGCGGAAGAAGGGACGGAGCCCCAAGCTGGACAGTAAGTGGACGGGACCCTGCAAGCTGTTAGAGAGGCTGGGAGAGGTTGTTTACCGTGTGCAGATGCCTCCTCGGGGAAGGAAGGTAGCCCTCCACAGAGACAGACTGGCCCCCTACAGGGGGGGTCCTCCCTCCCCCGACACGAACGCACCGGCGACCTCTCCCTCTCCTCCGGCAGCCCAACTCCCCCCCGGGTCTCCGCCCATGCCACGGGGAGACACTGTTTCCCCTGCTCCTACACCCTTGTCCCGCTCCCCCCCTGACCCCCCCCCCGGGCGCCCTTTCCACACCCCCTGGCCCTGTCCCCCTACCCCCGACCCCTACAGGGTCTCGGCCGAGGAGGCGGACAAGACCTCCGGCCCGTCTGGGAGACTATGTGGTGTCCTCTGGGGCACTGGTCTGACAAGGACGTTGTGAATTGGAAAAAAAAAAAAAAAAAGAGTTGTGAACTGTATTTGGGATGTGGGGGATGTATTTGATTTCTAGGCTGTTGCCGTGGTGTGCCTTGGCTGTTTGTCTTGCCTGTTGGCCCGGTCCTCGGGGTCGAGGACTTTTGTGAGGGGGGGGTAGTGTAGCGGCCAGCATGGCTGCAGCCAATAGGACTGTCTTGGGGGTGGGACTTTGAGAGTGAGTGACGGGGGTCCTACGGAGAGGCTCTGGGTGCCGGGTAGTTAGGTTGAGAGTGCACGTTTACCTATGAGGAATATAAATGCTGTTGTTGTTACATGTGTGTACTAAAGGAATAAAGAGGGATCTTTATCGTTGGTAACTACGTCTCTGCCTCCTGTTCCTGGGATCGTTACAATACTATGAAACTTAACAATTCATTAACTAGTACTCACCTAATGACGCTGCCACGGAGGATATACCATGTTTAACGTAATTGCATTTTTTATGAACTTTGGCTAAAAGCATGTTGTTGTTATTATTCCACTACCACCCGGCACTTCTAGTCGGGTAGACTGTCATGCCAGCTGGCTACAACCGAAACAACTTCCTCTTCCTCTTCAAAATAAAAACTTTTATTTCTTAAGTGAACTACAGGATGTAGTAGACGCAGGATGTATAGTACATGGTATAGTGGGCTTGGCTTGGAAGGATAAATAAATCACACAGAAGGCAGGAGAAATAAACTCTGCAGACAGTCGCGGCTTTATTATTATTAAATCTTGCCAACAAAATGGGGAGGCCCCTGGAGGCTCGAGGCCCGTTTCAATTGAAACGATTTAAACATATATAAGGCCGCCACTGCATGCATGGCAACTTGAGCTACTCTTCTTCAATATTTCATCATGACTCACAAAAACAACAAAAAATAGATATCATGCTGGCCTATCATGGGGGGGGGGGGATCTGTGAAAAACATGCATATTAGTTTTTAAATATTCCTTGAAAAAAGATAAATGAAGTTGGGAACTTCTCCTTTGGTCCACCAATTCCTAAGATGTGTGAGAATGGTCCAGTGAATACAAATATAAAAAAGTGAATGTTAACCAGGAATGTGGGCAGGGAAACAAACCTACCTTCTATGATGTCACTGAGCATCATGAAGGTACTGAAAGACCCACCCACCTCAGACATCAGCAATATGAAAATTGCAAAAAATATAATCGCCCGTGTAGTGTTCTAGGGTTAAAAGAAATGCACTGACAGGACCAGAACTGTCAAGAAAAATGATGTCATGATCATGGCCATAATTTGATCACACTTTCAATAGCTGCTTTTAACCCTCCACTGTGTGGATTCAGAATGACCAGGTCATAAGCGTACATAAGGTGATTCATGATAGTTACCTATAAGACAGCCTGTATTGCACTAGATAGATCATCCATGTATGTACAATGTATGTACAACCGTATGTAAATGTAAGTACAACCGGCCCAGGCGGTGGCGTAACCGTCTGGGCACCCGACTGGTGATCCAGTCGCAGTGTGCCACAGGTTCGACTCCCGAGCCCGACACGGCCTTTACTGCATGTCATCCCCCCATCTCTCTCCCATTTCCTGTCAGCCTACTGTCTGTCCCTTCAAAAACCAATAAAAGGCGTAAGCCGCAAACAAATAAAAAAAAGATATGCCACAACCAGCTTCTGAAACAGTTTGGTTTATCCTGTCAAAAGCACAAGAAGTTTCAATTTAGCAAAGGAAGATAGTGGAAATACTGTAGCTGGCAATCATTTCCTTAATTGCAAAAATGCATAACACTGTGCCGGATTTATTTTTTAATCTGAAAGTAAAGACAAACATTTCCAGATGTACAAACATGATTATTTCCAATACTGTGGAACGGATGCTGACCAGAGAGATTTGGATGTGCTGTTTGAGAACTTTACATGCCATTGGAAATTCAGTAGAAAGCAGTGCATTGTCAGAAACAGAACAGTTCAGTAGATTGTCAGTGCATTGTCAGAAACAGAACAGTTTAGTAAGGGGCATATGTCAATGTGTTATATGTAAATGATCCTGAATAGATATTGTTCCTCTGCTGGACACTTATTTTCAGTAGCAAAGCATAGCATTAACATTAGGCTAATCAGTGAATTAAACCTGCAGGGAAAACATGCATTTTCAGAAACATTCAAGAACAGATCAGAGTTTACCTGCCTTTTCTTTAAGGACAGTCTATAATTGTATAGAGGTGATTGATGCTGTACCATGAACCAACATACCTGTAAAACACAGGCTAAGTGCAGTTACTTACCACTTTCACTTAAAACAAAAAAGGGGGGAAAAAGACAGAACAAGAAAGAAAAAAGAAAAGCTCAGAACATGTCACAATGTGACCTTGTTGATCGGTTGTGTTTGATACTTTTGTCTAACACTAGCATAATGAAGAAATAGGGCATTAAAAAAGCATTACAAGTTGAAATATGGAGACACAAGATTTCTTTTCAACAGCAACGATTATGTCTTTCAAACTCCAAAAATACAACATTTTATATTTATCATATTATAGATTTGCAAATAGCCAAGTAATCAAAATTAAATAAAATAGGCTATTGTGAAAGGGGATAGGAAACTTACCATGGGCACTCTGTATACACCTAATAATCTAGAGATGGTAATAGAACTTTTTGAGGTACTAGGACCCACAATTCCAAGTACTGGCGGAGAGCCAACACAGCTCTGATCCAGTGTAAACTGCTCCTCTCTCCCACTGATCAGTGACAACGCTGCAGGGACTGCAACTCCAAGCGTTAAACAGGTGTCATAGCAACGGTATCCCAGAGTCACATTGGGGAGCAGGCTGGGGTCTCTGTTGATCTCAGCGATGGCAAAAGCCATGGTCTGTGCCCATCTGAACGCCGTAATGGAAAGACTAACACACACAATTACACTGTAGCCTTGAATATCATTGCTGTCAGGCAGAAACCTTGTATCTCCATATTTAAACGTTCTGTTTTTGTTTAATAAATGACTTACTTTGTCATACTACAGTGTGACAAATTATTTTTTGCTATTTTTGAAGAAAATATTTAGGTGAAAGTGCTGTGACTAAATAATAACGACCCGATCCATCCAAACACATGTTCTGAGAAGGTTTCCACCCGGCAGCCTATTTTTTTGTAGAAATATACACATCAACTAATCATGTTTCTATACATCAAAACAAGGTTGGTGTTGAGTCTTTGTGATACTCACCGACTGCAGGAGGGCTTCTGTTCCTTGGACTGTGTGAACGTCAGCTCAGGGAACACAGAGGAGACGTGGAATGGAAACAAACCACCCAGAAGCACATCTCCAGCCTTGTACATTCCTCCATGTTTTAACTGTGCCTGTAACTCACAAGAAGAGGACGAGGATGAAGACAAAGGAGAGAAGGAAGAGAACATCATCAAGTATGAAAACAGTTGTATGTCTAAAGAAGCCCTCATGACTGTCCTCCTCTGTCTAACAACCCCTCCCACCTTCTCCATCCAGTGTCCAGTTGTTAGGTTTTATACCCATGCAGTGCCGTCCCCTGTGCCAGATGACGACATTACGTAATCTTTCACAACACCGATCTGGGCCTTTAGGCCCACACAGAGGCAGGGCTTAACGTACATAGGTATCAGTGGTGGAAAGTAACAAAGTAGAGTTACTGAAGTACTGTACATAAGTTCAATTTTGAGGTATTTGTATTGGTCATTTCCAATGCTTTTACTTCTACTCCACTACATCTCGAATCCTAATATTGTACTTTTACTCCTCTACATTTATTTGGAAACTTTAGTTACTTTGTAGATTTTGATTATTACAAAACATACATTAACCACTTCAGCCTTTTACTTTTATACATTTCGGCCTTTTGAAAATAGCCGATTGCGACGCATTGTGAGCTTGTAGATCAGCTATTTTCAAATAATTTTTTTGACATTTGAAATGGGCCA
Source organism: Protomyctophum bolini (assembly GCF_963924005.1). Taxonomy (NCBI): domain Eukaryota; kingdom Metazoa; phylum Chordata; class Actinopteri; order Myctophiformes; family Myctophidae; genus Protomyctophum; species Protomyctophum bolini. The sequence continues at coordinate 34,167,521 of NC_137882.1, forward strand.
TATTCTATTATAATGAGTAGGCTACTTATACTTTTGGTACATTAAGTACATTTTGATGCCAATACTTTTGTACCTTACGAGAGACAATGGGATCCGCAATAAACTTGCAAATCGGTTAGCAACATGTCACCTTAGTCAGTGGCAGGTTGGTGGTCAGTGGTGGTCAGTGGCAGGTTGGTGGTCAGTGTCAGGTTGGTGGTCAGTGGTGGTCAGTGTCAGGTTGGTGGTCAGTGTCAGGTTGGCGGTCAGTGGCAGGTTGGTGGTCAGTGGCAGGTTGGTGGTCAGTGGCAGGTTGGTGGTCAGTGGTGGTTAGTGGCAGGTTGGTGGTCAGTGGCAGGTTGGTGGTCAGTGGCAGGTTGGTGGTCAGTGGTGGTTAGTGTCAGGTTGGTGGTTAGTGGCAGGTTGGTGGTCAGTGGTGGTTAGTGGCGGTTAGTGGCAGGTTGGTGGTCAGTGGCAGGTCGGTGGTCAGTGGTAGGTTGGTGGTCAGTGTCAAACCAAACTCAGCTTCTTCTACACAACGGTAGAGTCTGTTCTCCTATACGGCAGTGAGTGCTGGACCCTGAAGCCTGAAGCCAACTCTGCAGAAGTCTCTAGACGGGTGCTACACTAGAATGCTGCGTGCAGTAGGCTACTTAACATCAGTAAGAGCACACATGTTACCAACAAGAATCTGTATATTGGAATGCTAAGGGTGAGCCAGAAACTAGCAGCCAGGAGAATGAGACTTTAGCAGGACACTGCCAAAGACACCAAGAGATGCCAGCCAGTAAACTAGTACTGTGGGAACCAACACACGGGCACCGGTCACGACGACGTCCCACATTAACATGTGCAACACCAACGAGCTGGCCAGATGTATGGAAAACCGGGATGACTGGAAGACGTCTGAGGAAGACCTAGAGAGAGAGGCAGGTTGCCGGTCAGTGGCAGGTTGCCGGTCAGTGGCACCTGGACAATTTGGGCACCATAAAAACTGTTCAGCTCTGAAGTTGTTAATCAGAGCAGTGGTCAGTCCTCCCCCCACTTCTCAGGTGGCCACCCCTGATTACCACTGAAGTGTGAGGGAAAACAAGAGTAAAGCCCAAGGCATCTTCAACTCACTAGTTGTGTCCCAAATGACAGTCCCTTAGTTGAGTGATGTCATGCATGCAGGCACGCACGCACACACGCGCGCGCACACACACACACACACACACACACACACACACACAAAATCAATGATGTTATTTAATTAACCCAGGCCTTAGAGGCAAATTTTAATAACACAAGGTTGAAACATTGCAATAACACCAATTAAATATCACATGGTTCAATGCCTTAGCAAGTTAGCTGATCTTATCGTTTATTGTTTAATGCCTTTAATGCTGATGTCCAGTTTCCCTTTCTACAATGATGAGACATGAAGAGTGTTTGTGTGGGTATAGTGTGTGTTTGTGCAGTCACTATAGGCTAGGTTAAGTGACCTGCAGTGTGTGTGTGTGTGTGTGTGTGTGTGTGTGTGTGTGTGTGCGTGCGTGCGTGCGTGCGTGCGTGCGTGCGTGCGTGCATGCGTGCGTGTGTGTGTGCATACATTACATAAATTACACAGATGCATTAAAATACTATATAAAATGCATTCACATAAACACAGCAACAGTGATCATCAACAGTGGGGATTAGGTGAACTATTTAAACATTTTATTTAAAATGTCCACAGCAGTTGGCACAAACTAAGTTTTGTAACCCTTCTTTTTAGCTAATTTTGCCCTAAGCCTCCTGCCCGATGACAGCAAGTCAAATTCAGAGCGAAGAGGGTGGGTAGACATTGTAATTCTGAATTGCTTTTTTGGTTATGGAGCGGTTGTATATGTTCTGAAGTTGCAATGGTTAGTCTCCAATGATCTTACTTGCCTGGTTGACTACCTGGGTGAGCTTGTTTTTATCTCTAACTGAGAGATTCCCAAACCAGGACACAATGTTAAAAGTGAGAGTGAGTGATCTATAGACCATGGTCAGCGTGTGTTTACTAGCATTAAAATGTATCAGTTTCCTGAGAAGATAAAGCCGCTGCCTTGCCTTTTTGTAGCATTGGTCTGAAAGGTGAATGTATTGTCTATGGTCGTTCCCAGATTAAAAAAAATCAGAATCTGCCAAATCTGAGAACAGAACGGACAGAACAGAACAGAACACTGAAATGGTAACTTCACATTGTAAATTGTTAATAGGCCTATACAGTACCAGTAAGACACCTGAGGGTGTACAGGTGTGTTAATAGGCCTATACAGTACCAGTAAGAACGCTGAGGGAGTACAGGTGTGTTAATAGGCCTATACAGTACCAGTAAGACTAACCCTATACAGTACCAGTAAGACACCTGAGGGAGTAAAGGTGCGTACAGGGTACAGGGTTTGGTCAGCTCAACATATGGAATGTCAGAAAAGGTCAGCTCCATATATGGAGGTCTAAGGGTGGCAGCAGGGGCAGTGTCTTGAGTGTACAGGGTTTGATGAGGGGGGCCCAGTTTAAAGGGCCGCAACTGAATTTTCGGACCTGTTGATAACTCTAGTTTTCGCCGGCTGCACTAATTCATTTGGGGCAGGCCCTTCTAGAGTTTAAATGGACAGGTATCAGTCAAAAGGGAGACATCGAAGAGGAAGGACGGATTGGCAAGGATCAAAGTATTGAATGTCAGAACAGGTTCTGACATATATCCATATATTAATATTGATGACATCAGGGATCTCCATATATGGGCTTATTTGCGACAGCAGGTCGCATTTACTATATGATCCTGATTTACTATCATACCTGATGATGTAATAGTGATGTCACGAGACATCGGCAGAATATATGGGGGATTTCCCCATGTATGGGGATTTTGAGTACACTGACAGACAAAAACGACAGACAAAAAATCCATAGTTAACTTCGAACCATTGACAACATCGTTGTCAAACAGATTTGTTTTAAACAATATTTTAGATTATTATTATCGTGAGAACGATGGCTTCCATTTTCACATTGCAATCAACGAAATGGTTCGGTAACACTTTAAACTAAGGTCCTTGTTATAAGCACTTATTAACTGTTAATAAGACATTTATAAGACATTAACTAACTGTTAATAAGTCAGTTATAATACACTTATTAACCTTATTATTAGGTCCTTGTTATAAGCACTTATTACCTGTTAATAAGACATTCATAAGACATTAACTAACTGTTGATAAGTCAGTTATAATACACTTATTAATCTTATTATTTGTTATTATACATGTAACAAATACTATACTAAGTATACATACTTATAAGACATTCATTAACTGTTAATGGGTTATTTATAAGACACTTATTAACCTTATTATTTGTTTATATACATTTGTAAGGAATTGAAAACATTTATTAACTGTTAATAAGATATTTATAAGACATTCATGAACTGTCAATGGGTTATTTATAAGACACTTTATAAGACACTTTTTACGTTATTATTTGTTAATATACATCTGTAAGGAATTTAACAAACACTTATTAACAATTTATAATGTATTTATAAGACATTCACTGTAATACCCATACGGTAATGGTAATCCCCGATACTTACCCCCCTTTGGGGTTAACTGTTTAAAATATTCTTATAAGACAGTTATTAACATTCTCACTGAAATTATAATGCAGTTATTAGCTGTTTCCTATGCAGTTATAATGCTATTAATTACCACTTTTGGTGGTACTTCGTTTAAAGTGGGAACAGCATGGTAGAACATTTACAAAGCATTAATAATGTATTTATTAACAACTAAACAACATGAACAGCTGGTTAACAATGCATGTATTAACACTTGAATAAGCATTTTGGAGGCACTTCGTTTAATGTCACATGTCACATCCAGAATGTATTTTTTACATTGACTGTTACTTGTTACTTCTTAAACAAATGAACTGATACAGTTTTTCCCCCAGTGAGATCAGCCTGTGAGCCATACGGTTTTCTGTACCTCAGTTCACCTGCCGAAACCCGGGATCGAAGCAGGGACATTTAGATCTTCAGTCTAACGCTCTCCCAACTGAGCTATTTCGGCTTGCAAGTGTCACATCCAGAATCTATGTTAACATTGACTGTTACTTGTTAAACAAAAACTCAAAGCTTTTCCCCCAGTGAGATCAGCCTTGGAGTTATGCGGTTTTCTGTACCTCATTTCACCTGCCGAAACCTGGGATTGAACCAGGGACCTTTAGATCCTCAGTTTAACGCTCTAACGCTCTAACCCTAAGCCCAATTACTCGTGAATTTTACATTCACGAGTAAAATAAAAGAAGTACAGAACAAGACAGTAGAATGGGAGAGCACAGCAACACATGGTTAAAAAGTGGGGAGGGGCATGTGGTGTTAAAAGGCCAGGGAGAACATGTGTGTTTTTAGACCAGATTTAAAAATGTCCATAGAAGGTGCAGCTTTCACAACTAGTGGCAGGGCGTTCCAATGTCTGGGTGCAACGACCGAGAACGCCCGGTCGCCTTTTGTTTTCAGGTGAGTGGGAGGGATCTTCAGGACCATCTGGTCTGCTGATCGGAGTGCCCTAGTGGAGTCGGGGGGAGTGATGAGGGCAGATACCTTGTGCACAGCTGCATTCTGGGACCTTACCATTAGCTTTAGAAACGGGTAGATTCATTGGTACTCCTGAGGAGGACAGAGTCTGTCTAGTGTGTGATTTAAAAGAAATTGAAAATGAAATTCATCTTTTGTTTTACTGCCCATTAGATGAAGAATTAAGACATATTATTTTGTAAAATGACAACCATCTGTGCTGACTTTTTCTGGTTGGAGGACTATGAAAAACTGGAATTTTGTTTTAGGAAAGGTACTTTTGCCTTGGCAGACTTTTTATGCAGGGCGCGGGAAATAAGGCAGAATGTTTTGTTTGTGTAAAAAAAAAAAAGGGAATATCAACAAAACATATCTGTTTATTGTACACAATGCAATATTGAATGTAATGATATGGTGTGTCCTGTAAGTCCATGTGGGCTGGGCGCCTTTGGTGCATGACACAAAAATAAAGAAATCTATCTATCTATCTATATAGGGAGGTGCCAGACCATGAAGGGCTTTAAAAACAAACATTAAAACCTAAAATTGATTCTGAATTTTACAGGCAGCCAGTGAATGGAAACTAGGACGGGGGTGATGTGTTCTTGTCTATGGGTGCCGGTCAAAAGTCTAGCTGCAGAACTTTGGACGAGTTGTAGTCTGGAGAGAGATGAGGCGGTAATTCCTGAGTAGAGTGAGTTGCAACAGTCAAGTCTTGATGAGATGAGGGCATGGATGACTTTTTCCAAGTCAGGTGTGGAGAGGAAGGGCTTTATTTTGGTGATTTGTCTAAGATGGAAGAATGACCCTTTTACTATTTGGGTGTCGTCGACGTAGAGGTTAAATGATATGCCATGTTTTCTGATGATGGGGCCTAAGGGGAGCATGTATAGGGAAAACAACATGGGACCAAGAATCGACCCCCGGGGGATTCCGCATGAGAGGGGGGCAGTGGAAGAGGTTGAGTTTCCTATCTCAACTTGGAAAGTTCTGTCCGAGAGATAGGATTTGAACCAGTTTAGGACAGGTCCTTGGATGCCAACCTCTTGCTCGAGGCCATGCAATTAATATGTCGTGGTCGACAGTGTCAAATGCTGCACTGAGTTCCAACAGAACTAAGACTGCGCAGAGTCAACAGTCAGAAATAGGTCAACCCAGTCACAGCTAGGGGTGGGTCCCGAACCTCGGGACCAAGTTTGTACCGAACCGAACGTGCCTGGGTACCGGGTACCCATTACAATAATTCAATTTAGGTTCTCTCTATCGGTTCCCACGGACACGGCAGTCACACGATATTTATTTATTTTCTTCTCTTAATAGACGCGCAGGGAACAGAGCTGATCTACAAGCCTACATCGTGTTGCATCAGCGACGAGTTGTGGGCTTGGGGCTTGCAGAGGCGGAGCTATCTCTTTGCTCTCTTAGTTGTCGAGGAGTCTAGAGACAGTGACACGCGCTGTGCCTGGCACTGAAGCATTGAAGCAACATCATTATTAAAGTTTCTTAAACGTAATTTTCAAGTGAAGTTTATGGGAGGAAACTTTTAAGAGAGCGGACAGGAATCTTGCGCCTTGCCTGAGTCTTCACTGCATACGTGCGCAGCACTGAATCAACATGAGACGAAAGAGAGAGAAAGCGTTGGTGCACTCACTTCGAATGCGCGCCTGTGTGTGTGTGTAGGGTCCAGATGCCCAGTCAGTTTAGAGCTTGCCAGTCTAACTTCGAAGAGAGGTGGCGAAAAAACAACAAAAGATAGCCTACTTTGGGCAGCCCGTGTGCATGCACATTTCATGTTAGTAGCAAACCACAGCATGCAAGCCGCCTTTGTTTTCAATGTTCCCCCAATTAGCACGTCGATCAGAAAACCCGTTCTTACCTATCAGCCGGAGATGCGCTGACCCCCCCCCCCTTCATTAGCGATGCTAATTTGCCCAGTCAATCGTGTGTGTGTGTGTGTGTGTGTGTGTGTGTTGCTCTCAGATCTCAGATATGCTTTTATTTGTTATTGGTAATAGGATAAGTAGCCTACAACAACACTATTGCCCTGGGTAAATACAGAATAGATATTATATAGATATTATATTTAAAATAATCACTATATTATCCACAAATGGCTCAATAATATACTATTCATTATACATGTCTTAAATTGACATTGAACTTTTTTGTTAATTAAACGTTTGACCTCTTATATAGGTTATTTTATAGCATTTTGGAACCGTTAAGAACCGGAATCGCTACCGGATTCGCAAAAATCCAAACGATACCCATCCCTAGTCACCGCCCCATCTGATGCTGTCCTTCGGGACCAACTATTAATGGGCTTGTCTGAGGGCCCGCTTGGGCAAGCACTGAGGATCTACGCAAGACGACACCCTGATGACGACTTTGTGGCCCGGGGCCACACCATCACTTAGGTCACATTCTCACCAGAGAGCTTTGCTGCGATTAAAACGAATCCTGCTGCGCATTTTCAGAAAGTGCACTTTGTTTGACAGGTGTGAAGGCTCATTCGAATCCTAATGCGCATTTTACTCTGAGCAAAAACGGGGGTTTCGCTTCGCTTCCAATCGCACTTGATTACGATTTGGTGCAGGTGTGAATGCAATCCGCAGTAAATAAAGGAAATGAAGCAAACAATGTGGCGGGTGAGGAGCTGAACACAGTTGGAGACGGAGAAAGCATATTTTACGCAGCGCAAAGATGTCCCGTTACCTTGGATAGACGTGGTCGGAGTACATTAATCAATTGCTTAAGAAAACACATAAAAACACTGCAGTGTATTATAGCCTACAGAATATTCTGTCTGTCTGTCTGTCTGTGCCGTAAACATGGAGCTGTCACTGTGTGGGGACTGGGGAGCAGGGACTTTCATCTCGACTTGTAAACTTGTAAACATTTTGCGCTGCTGTCTGTCTGTCTATCGGTGTGCTCAGCGCTGTGCCTCCATGCCCAAAAGTGCGTGGCGTGGCTGCTGCATGTATAGTGAGAGCGCGAGAGAGCTGGGGGGGGGGGGGGGGGTCCAGTCCCAGACGGCACGACACATGCACGTTATGGTATCATTTTATCACCATAGAGTTCACTGTCGTCATCTTCATATATGGAGATGGCCGTATATGGAGCGTGTCATGAGGCATGACTGACGGACATACTGACAGGTTTTAGCGTGACTGACATGTTTTGCAGGTTTTCATAGTAAACTGCGACCTACAGACGCAATAAGACACTATAAACTTGGGTTTTACAAATTCATACTATTTAAAACTACTTTCAGAATGAGGAAGGGTACCAAGAATGATAACTATTGTCGTGTATTTGAATCATATAGCATAATTCATATCTACTTGTTTAGTCATAATGGTACATTTCTGCATGGCCATTTGTCTCACCGAAGTGAGTCATCACCCACCCCACAGTGTCTTAAACCATTTGCATATCAATTGTCCACAGGCAGGAAGCCTCGTGGCTTCACTCTTTGACTAGATAATTCTTGAGTGATCTTGTATCTGATATTACCTTTAGGGTCTAGACCACCTGTGGATTTGGGCCTTCCTGTTTCATTGTTAAATGACAGAGCCAACAGACTACAGTTGGTCTCTTTACATTTTATGACACACACACACACACACACACACACACACACACACAGGGACAAAAGGTGACACCAGACTGCATGAGGGGGATGGATAAAAGGGGTGGATGGAGAAGGACTTGGGGTGTGTGCTCGGAGGCTGGGGAGTTGGAAAAATGGAGGAGCACAGGACGGTCACCCTGGCCTGTGCTGCTATCAAAGGGAAGAGATGACTTTGCTATGCTTGTAACCTGTAACGATGGGAGATGCCTTGATTGAATAAAGACGGACTTGGCCTGGGAATCGGAGCTCGTGTGTTGTGTTCATTCTGCATTAGGAAAATAAGGTACAGTTCCACAGGACATTATACGACACTATAATTCAGTTTATTTGCACATGAATTTAAAATAAATTGGAGGAAAAAAGCAATACATTTAAATATAAAGAGATGGATATAAATCAAAACATAATGTGCCAGAAAGGCTAAGCTGATTGTCACATTTCTTTAAAAACCAAGGTGTTGAAAACCAGGCTAAGGTGTTTATGCATATGGGGAATATTAGAAAGAGAAATGACAAAAACATACAGAGTTGCTCATCCCACAAATGCAAGTTCCTTGTAAGTGAATACATATTTTAAAGAGAAATAAACAGGCTTTCCAAACATAAAAAGGTTAATATCTGACAAAGTTATCGATTGATTGTTTGATTGATTGAAATGTGTATTAACAGTGTGTACAGTTCAACGGAAGTACAGGTCAATACAAAAACTGCTACGAGGACAAAAGAAAAAGCACTAAGACAGAGTCTTAGGGTCCTTAAAGACATACAAATAAAACTTATATGAAAGAAAATAAATTATCGTATACAAATAAAACTTATATGAAACAAAATAAATCATCATATACAGTTAAAAATCACACCCGTGTGAATTGAAGGGCGCTCTTATATGTTATATCATACTCGTACATCATAACAATGTGATTGCGGCCATTCATATCCTATGTCCAGCTTTTAATGTTTGCGTTTACACTAGGACGTAAAAATGGCCATTCATTATCAATGGAAGTTAGTGTTTTTATTTTTATTTTACAGGGGCCTGTTCTGAATTGTATAGCTGCCCGCAACTGCTCTTTGAGAGAGGTTTTGAAGGAGTCTAGGGATTCACATTTCTGTTGGTATTTCTGGTTTTCTGGACCCACTGAAAAATTGTCCATTCATTTTTCCCCATAGAGATTTAAACCTTTGATTCTGTGGGAAAAAAATAAAAAAGATCGGCAGGGTTAACCCTAACCCTATCATTAAATATTAAATTATTATTTTTCACAGAATCAAAGGTTTTATGGTCATGAATCACCAGGATCCTGGTTGGATGGCTTACACAATTGATAGTTTTGTAAATTTCTATGGGGAAAATGTTCCCCATAGTTTTCAGTGTTTAGAAATCTACTGATATGCTCTATAGCGGCCATATTTGGCCATACCTCCTGACACATGGGACCCACATGGAAATAGAAATGGCATAAGCTATATAGAGACATACTTCCTATTTATCCACATATATGAACCTGAATATGGCATATTATGCAGCATAGGCTATATTCTGAGTATATTTGCCATATTGGCACAATATGTTAATATATTTAAAATAAAACCATAGCACCACCATTAGCCTTTTCATGTCGCACACCCCCTAGAAGGCGCCCGCATACCACAAGTGCTGCGTCATGTCATGTGAATGAATGTACTGACGGAACAATGTGTGTGTTTAAGCCCGGACTGTATTGAGAGGCGCACGCGCCGGAGGTAATAGAACTACATGTGATGATAACAACAGAGATATACAAGTGTGAACGAACTAACGAAGCCAAATAAATACTACCTCTACAGTTAAAGTACGTTGTCAAGAGTTGCTCATATCGGTAATAACCTACACATGCTGCACGCACCAGTTTGGGAACGACTGCTCCATAGGAAAATCATGGTCATGGACTTTGTTGACATTAAGGAAGTATTTTGATGTCCAACGGTATAAAAGGTCAATGCCTAAAACAGTGTCACAATTGAGAAATAATCTACCTAAGGCAAAATGTCCAAACGTTTTGCGCCATGTTTATATAGGTTTTACATACAAACGATAATCAATACAAAAAAGTTAATTGTGGTGGTCTTTAATCAGTCATGTTGATATTGTCAGATTATGTGATTCCAATGTTTTATGTTGATATTGTCAGATTATGTGATTCCAATGTTTTAGTATATCACTTGTCATTGCGTGGATTAGAATGAAGGATCATTCAATTGTCTGTGTTATATCATGTGTCAACTTAAATGGGTTAATGGGGAAGATGTTCATTTATTATATATATTATTTATATTTATTAATACAACTAACCCCTTTTCCCTGAATTTCTCATTAGTTTCAGATGTGCATTTTGACCCAAGCATTTGCCCCTAACTGCAACTAAAGGGTTTCCCCCCCTGTATGAGTGTCAATGGGCTTTTCCCTTTTATGAGTCCTCGTGTTTTTTTAGATCACAATTGATAGCAAAGTCTTTACCACACATGTTACAAGTTAACACCTTGAGGGGCCGGGCCTATTTAATCCATTAATAAAATGTGCCCATCGTCAGCAAGCGCCTCTAGGCTTGCTGACGATGGATCAGTTTTCATAGCACTAATTTGACAGAGATTATCAATCTCCGTCTCGGGCACATGAGCGTGCACTTGAACTTGACTGTGATTTACGTGATGGGCCCCGATGGTGTTAAAGGCTTCTCACCTGTATGAGTCTTCATGTGTTTTTTTAGATGAGCACTTTGAGCAAATCCTTTGCCACACACAATACAAGTAAAGGGCTTTTCCCCTGTATGACTACGCATGTGTATTTGTACATGACCAATCGTAGAATAGCCTTTACCACACACGTTACAAGTACAGGGCCTTTCCCCTGTATGACTACGCATGTGTATTTTTAGCTGACCAATCTGAGCACAGCCTTTACCACACACGTTACAAGTAAAGGGCTTTTCACCTGTATGACTAAGCATGTGTATTTTTAGATGAGATCTCCGAGAACAGCCTTTACCACACACGTCACAAGTAAAGGGCTTTACCCCTGTGTGAGTCTTCATGTGTATTTTTAGATGAGCACTTTGAGCAAATCCTTTGCCACACATGCTACAAGTAAAGGGGTGTACCCCTGTATGTTTCCTCATGTGTGATTTTAGATAATGACTCGTAGCAAAACGTTTACCACACACGTTACAACTACAAGTAAGCGCCTTTTCCCCTGTATGAGTCCTCATGTGTATTTTTAGACCCCCCCTCGTATGAAAACCTTTACCACACACTTCACAAGTAAACAGCCTTTCCTTTGTATGAATTGCATTTAAGTGTTCCTTTAGAGCACAACGTCTAGCAAAACCTTTGCCACAAACTTGGCAAATAAAGGGCTTTTCTCCTGTGTGAGTTCTCATGTGTTTTTTTAGATCACCATCCTGAGAACAGCCTTTACCACACACATCACAAATAAAGGGCTTTTCCCCTGTATGAGTCCTCATGTGTACTTTTAGTACAGTTCTAGAAGACAAGCCTTTTCCACACACATCACAAGTAAAGGGATCTTCCCCTGTATGAGCATGCATGGGTCTACAGGCTTTTCCTCCTGTATGAGTTCTCATGTGTGTTTTTAGATTGCTACTCCAGGTAAAACCTTTACCACACACGTTACAAGTAAGAGTTTCTCCTGTATGAGTCCTCATGTGTGCTTTTAGATCACCACTCTGAAAACAGCCTTTACCACACACATCACAAATAAAGGGCTTTTCTCCTGTGTGAGTCCTCATGTGTTTTTTTAGATCACCATTCTGAGAACAGCCTTTACCACACACATCACAAGTAAAGGGCTTTTCTCCTGTGTGAGTTCTCATGTGTGTTTTTAGAGCAACATCCGATGAACAGCCTTTACCACACACAACACAAATAAAGGGCTTTTCCCCTGTATGAGCATGCATGCGTCTACAGGCTTTTCCTCCTGTATGAGTTCTCATGTGTGTTTTTAGAGTGCTACTCCTGTTAAAACTTTTACCACACACGTTACAAGTAAAGGGCTTTTCTCCTGTGTGAGTCCTCATGTGTTTTTTTAGATCACCATTCTGAGAACAGCCTTTACCACACACATCACAAATAAAGGTCTTTTCTCCTGTGTGAGTCCTCATGGAGGGAGTTTGTTTTGAGGATTTCAGGTCCTGGGACAGCTTGCTGCTCAAAGACAATCTTTGTCCTTCCACATGTTGAGTCTTGTGTGATTTCAGTGTGTTTGAAGTGGACTGACCTTCACTGGTCTCCAACCAATCATCACTGTCTTCAGTTGACTGATCTTCACTGCTCCTCTCCCACTCACTGTCTTCAGTGTCAGATTCAGAACAGTGTGAAGAGAGGAGCTGGTCGTCACTAGTTGGCTGTGATGTTCCACAGTCCTCTACATCAGCTTGTGTTTTCATGTGTTGAGTTGAAGTGCCAGCTACAGGCTCTGTCTCTCTGTTTTCATCATCATGACCATCTTCACTTTTCACTGCTAGTAATGTCAACGTTGACTCATCAGACTCCTCTGGTCTTTGAAGTAGCTCCTCATGTTCCTCTTTAATCTGTGGAGGTTGTGGTTCCTCCTGGACCAGACTAGAGCTCCTCTCCTGTTCATTGAAAACCTCCTCTTTACACACAGGGAGGTGTGGGGCGGCTAGAAATAAAGACAACAAAAGCATCACACTCATGTGAAGTGAAGGGGTGCTCTCATCATCATACATCCTCATACATCACATCCCGTGCTCATACACATAGACACACAAAGCTCGACATTACATTGTTGAGCCCCTTGTCCTTTGGACAAGAACTCACTTGTCCGAGTAAATATTAGTCATAATTTATTTTATTCTCCTGAATAAAGTGTCCTGGCGGTACTCCTAGTGAGAGCAGGAGTGGACCTGGTGAGACGTAGGAGGGGCCCGAACAGGAGTCAACCCACAGAGCCTAGTCCCTCCACATGCCAGAATTGTACCTCCCAGTCCCAGCAGAGTAGTTCCGGAGTGGATTCAACGGATTGTGTGGCTCTGGTCTTTCTCTAGTGGGTCTGATCGAGGGTATCTACTGGGACATAAGTCGGGACTTGATCATCCCGGCTGGGTCACCTGAGTGAGGGGTATGATGTTCGCGAGACCCGAAACCCAGATGACCTTGGGATACATCACTGAGGATACGTCCCAGGTGCATCCAAGCAATGCAGCGCTTGCACACATGCCCTCTAGGCCGCACACAGAAGCTTGTGTGCTGCGTTATTGGCTGCATGGCAGCCAATCGGGCACTATGTCCTTTTTTGGGAAACAACATTATAGACATACAAAAACTAGACTAGAGCACAGCCTCATTGCGCACGTAAGGCCTCCTGCATGAATACATTTAAGCAAACCCGTTTGTCCTAAAGCCTTTTTAGCCTACACACCCGTCGACCTGTGGCAGTGGTAACACATTCCAAGGTGAATTAGTATGTTACAATACTAATTCACCATTGCCCTGCACCGAATGTCACATGATAGAACATCTATCTATGATAGAACAACATCTATCTATCTGCATAAAAGATGAATAGTCTTCAGCAAAATTACAAATTGATTATCTAGGTTATATATAAAAAAATATAAAAACTATTGTACAATAAAATATTGTTATCGTGATATTGGCTGAAATTGGCAAAAAAAAAAAAAAATGAAACAAACAACATTTAAACAGGCAGGCAGTTAAAACAATAGGATAGCAGCAAAGAGCATACAACAGTGGCAAATTAGGCAAGGACAGTGGTACAAAAATAAGAACAGATATTTTAAAACTCAACTAAAAGCAAGAGTTGTGTTGTGTAAGCTGTGTCTTAAAGATGTCTATAGTCTGTCTGAGCTGTAGTGGTAGTTTATTCCAGTCCGTTGGCCCATAGAAGCAGAAGGCTGCCTCACCATATTTCTTAGTAGCCAGGGAGTTCAGCACACCTAAACCTAACCTTAAAAACTGCTCCCGGTGTGTTCACAAAAGCCTGAGTAGACGATACACAATTATGTTGAAAGTGAAATATCCCTTAAAAACAGCACATACCTATACGGTACAACTTTACAACAGGTTGCATCATTGCATCAAATGGTCCACGTCCCTCGTCAGTCTCTGGCTGTTCCTCTGAAAACATTGAGTGTCTTTTGGAGGCCATCTCTCTAGATACGGTAGATCTCTCCCTGTGGTGGTCTGTGGAAATCACTGGTATAAACAGATTGTAGGCCATCATTCATTAAGTTTGTAATCAGATTAATCACAGCTTCAAAATCATTAATCATGATTGATCACCATTCAAACTGATGATAGTGTACTCCCAGAGAATGGTATCAAATGCCGGTCTGTGGCCTAATGCATACTAGGCTACTAGTGTGTAAACTGTGTTGTATATACTATAGGCCCCTCTTATTTAGCTGCTACAATATTTATTTACTCTTTGAGTGAGAAGTAAAAAAAATAAGCCTTGAAAAGTCATTGGTTTAAGAAAGCAGGGCTGTCTGTACTACTGTCACTTTGTACCTTTTGCATAATCATATCGGTGCAAAATCTTTGCACAATCCTCACAGAAAAGGCGTGTTTTTATTCCAGTTTTTTTTTAAATCACTATATCGGTTGCATATCGGTTATCGGTGATTGTTGCCCTCTATCGCATCGGTTATCGTATCGGTCACAAAATTCCATATCGGTCGCTCTCTAATAATAACAACGGCATTTATTGTGTGCTGGCGCTTCCTTTCTTTCCATTTTATTATTAACTGTTACAAGTTGCACAACCTGTCAACGTTGATTCCAATGACAATGTATTAATACCTGTACGCTATAGACATTTTATTTAAAGACATTTAAAAGAAAATGACTAAAACTGACTAAAACCCTTAGGATTTTCCGTCGACTAAAACTAGACTAAAACTATCAAGGATAGAAATGACTGACTAAGACTAATTAAGCATTTTGTCCAAATGACTAAGAGTGACTAAAACTAATAAGCATTTCGTCCAAAAGACTAAGGCCCTCATTTATCAACCGTGCGTACGCCAAAATATGGGTGCACGCCGAAATTGCCGACATTTTTGACATTTACCATTTCCGCCAAAGCTTGAAATTGAACGTGACAACGTACAAAATCGACGTTTGCTTCTCAGCTGGCGTACGCATTTTTTTTCTGTCTTACACAAGCGGAGCAGCATTGTCTGAACTGCTGACACTGTCACAGGCATCTAAACATATGTTTTCACTCCTAAAATGTTAATATAAAACGGTATGTGTATGTAAAAAACAAAAGAGAGATTTCCAACTTTACAAGTAATTAAAATCGCGCAATTAAAAACAATATAACATGTTTACAATGTATTAGTTTGTGCTTAATCAAACACTTGTTATGCGAGCGCACTTGTGAGATGATTTTGGAGCGCATGCGGACGCGGTGATGCGGCATATGCGATTATGATATTATATTTTTTTTAAAGGCATGAATGGACTGCACGCCTTTATTTCCAAGTGACAATGACAAGCATACAATACAGCTTGCCTATTTGTAGTAAGTACTAGCAGGCTATAGGCGTAAGGGGCTTAATCATTCACCATTTATAAGTGCTTAGACAGTTTTGACAGTTCAGATAAAAGCGAGATCATTTTCGGGGGTCGGGAGGACGGGACCGCGGCGTGCGTCGCCAACACATACCAGCGCAAGCGGCAAGCCTTCATCCATATGTTTATGATTCGTTCATCAATGATCAAATCACTACATAAACGTTGATTGTGAGCTGCCTTGACGACATGATAGCCTATCTCTCATGCAGGCATGTCACCCACAGGACTTTAATATCACAGCAGTGCGCAGTATCACGCCTTCGCCGTGCACTGCGCACGAATGGGTAAAATTAATATAGGCCAGCCTACAAACTAATTCCATTCATGGCGATGCGATGTCGATGTGTCATGTATATGCGTGCATGCGTGGACATGACAGCAAAGCAAGCGAGGTGAGAGGAAAACAGACAGGGTAGGCCTACAACTTTATTTAATTCATGCAGGTGTTCGTTCTTTATTTAACAAGACACCAGTGGGCTTGCAAGTTGCGTGTGCTTCTGCGTGTGTGTGTGTGTGTGTGTGTGTGTGTGTGAGTGAGAGAGAGGTGCGTGAGGCGGGCAAGGCACGGGAGAAACCTTTTTTCCATGGTTTCCATGGTTCCCACAGGTCGTAAACATGTGTTCAGTCGCAAAAACGAGGGCGAGGCTTGATTTCATAGGGCGTGCCAGATAGATTTCAGCCGTCACATTTATTAACGTCAGAACGAAATTAAGGAAGGATCAGCTGTTTGCGATCACTTTATAAATGCCGTGGCGACGTGGGTGTACTACGAAACCTGCACTCGAATCTGTGGCAGATTTTACACTTGATTGATAAATGAGGGCCTAAGACTGACTAAATCTAAAAAATGCCTGTCAAAAACAACACTGCTTTTATCAGACAATTCAAATCAATGTTCCAATGCAGCCAATGCAGGACATCAGAGTGTGCATCATGCCGTGCTTTCAGATTCCGAGACGTCAGATCTACCTCATGAGCCACTGCTGCCCCGCCCCTCCACTGGATTAGACATGTCATAAAATATGCCGAAAGAGGAATTATTATATAGGCTACTTTATGCAAATGAGGAACAATTTCATGATTTAGTTATGGCAAGAGATTAATTTATGTAACATAATATAGATGTAGACTCGTCTAAAACAACCTTGATATGTTGACTAAAAGCAATAACACTGTATAGCCAATTCCTAATTTGTACCTATGTTTTACATAATTTATGCCAATTATGCTAATGAACATCATACCAACATCATAAAATCATGACATTTTAATCATACAAGTTTAAAGGAAACAACATTTTTACAGCATGGTTTGACAGCCTGAAATAAAAACAAACTTCATGGTAGATGAGAAGAAACACTGTAGAAAGTGTCATGCTTTAGTCATAACATACACAATACCTTCCATATATGAGCTTAACCCTCTCTCTCTCCGCACTCTCTCTCTCTCTCTCTCTCTCTCTCCTAGATGTTTTTAATGTTATAACAATGTCATAACATTTATATCATAAAAGTTGACATGATTCACCATTTCTGTAGACTATTGGGGTTTAAGTTGTCATTCATTAGAACAAAACTTCCATTTAACAAACATAATCAATTATTATAGTGGAAAATAATGGAGCAAAACGTGCAAAAATGCAATTCTGAGGTCAATGACTCCTCAAGGTCACCAGAGGTCAGTCAGAAAGTGGTTCCACCCGGGCCCCAAAAATAGGGGGCCCGGGTGGGAGATGCTGCAAGCTGGCCCGGCGCGACTGGGGGGCCGGGTGGGAGAATCACATGGCGCTGGTTGGCTGAACAGACGCCGGTGTCCGTTTGGCGAACTTTGTCTGTTCGGCCATGTTTGAAAACCTTTCCCTAACGTCGGTGAAACCGGTCAATAAAAGTAGGATGAAATGTCTCCCCGCTCAGCATCAAGGTTTGGATTAGGGTAAGGTACAGTAAAACATTTAGGGCAAAAGTATTACACAAAAAATCCTGGGGACTTGTTTCCTGTTCCTATATTATCCAGATATTATCATTGACATATGTTTTGCCAAGATTATCATATAGTGAAAATACATACTACGGTTTGGGTGGTCTTCAGATTCCTCCTGTTTAAGAGAGATGTCTTCAGGTTCCTCCTGTTTAAGAGATATGTCTTCAGGTTCCTCCTGTTTAAGAGAGATGTCTTCAGGTTCCTCCTGTTTAAGAGAGATGTCTTCAGGTTCCTCCTGTTTAAGAGAGATGTCTTCAGGTTCCTCCTGTTTAAGAGAGATGTCTTCAGGTTCCTCCTGTTTAAGAGAGATGTCTTCAGGTTCCTCCTGTTTAATAGAGATGTCTTCAGGTTCTTCCTGTTTAATAGAATTATCCTTGGCTGAGTCTGGAGAGTTCATCTTCACCTGCAGTCTGGACTCCACACACTGGTCTAAAATGAAGGAATTGAATAATGACTTGAGCCCTAGAGAATATAACAAATATTGGCAGAAGGTAAAGGCAATATTATGTTAACCTTACAAAAGATAATGAAATTGATATTTTAGGGCAGAATCTTGCTGAACATATCACCAAAACTGATATTCATAAGTACAGATGAACAAGTTGGTTCAGGTTGGGTCCCCGCCCTGCATTTAGTTTGGCTGAATACAATTCACCCTTTGTCAAGTCCCACTCGTGGCTGTGCCCCTCTTTGTACTCATTGGTTGCCGTTTCGTGGTTGGACAAAAATCCTCTCTCTCCATCCACTACCATTGAAATAACATGTTTTTCAGTTGCTTTGTATTGACATTCTGTGCACTCAATTCTTATTTTAAACTTGGTGTCAGAAAAAAATGAACATCACAGGTGCAGCATGGTGACTGGGCATATCATGTTTGTTTTAGCAAATTCAACATAAACAAGGCGGAACCAGGGCGGAACAAGGCAGAAAGAGCCTGCTGGTCAGTCAGGGACCAATCAGAAGGCTGACAAAGGGTGAATTAAATTCATCCCTCATGGCTAGCTAGTCACATATAAATATTGGAGGTCCTTGACAATGGCCAGGAAATGAGTTTAGCAGACATTGTAGCAGCCCAACAGAAAATATTAAAGAGAGTAAGACCACATGAAACTTACTTAGGTATAGGTGGTATTCAGCTTCCTCCAGGTTAATAGAAATGTCCCTGGCTGAGTCTGGAGAGTTCGTTTGCACCTGCAGTCCGGACACCATACACTGGTCTGAAATCAAGTGAATCAGGACATTAATAATCTTGAGATTATGGGATTCATGAATTACTACTAGTGCATGGTTTTCAACTATTCTCCAATGTTCGGAGGTCATTTCTTATTATCCGGTAATTGCGATTGGAACATTGGCGTTTTCTAGAGTAAGGATTGGCCTTATTTTAGCTTGGTAATAAACGCTAATACTTTAGTATCCAAGATAGATGCCAAAAGCGGACGTGAGTCATAGTGGAATAGCCTGAAATCACCGGCACCCAAGTCCTTCCATCCATCTTCAACCGCTTATCCGTAGTCGGGTCGCGGGGGCAACAGCTCCACCAGAGTGCTCCAGACTTCCCTCTCCAGAGCAACATTAGGGACTTCCTCCTGGGGGATTCCGAGACATTCCAAGGCCAGTGAGTCGATGTATTTCCTCCAACTGCGCCTTGGTCTGCCCCGGGGTATCCTCCCAGTGGGACGTGCGTCGAAGACCTCCCTAGGGACGCGCCTGAGAGGCATCCTAACCAGATGCCCGAACCACCTCAGCTGACTCCTTTCCAGGCGAAGGAGCAGCGGTTCTACTCCGAGTCTCTCTCGTGTGACTGAACTTCTCACCCTATCTCTAAGGGAGATGCCAGCCACCCGTCGAAGAAAACTCATTTTGGCCGCTTGTATTCACGACCATATTATTTTGGTCATGACCCACACTTCATGACCATAGGTGAGAGTAGGAACGCAGATTGCTCGGTAGACCTTCTGCTTTCTGGCTCAACTCTCTTTTTGTCACAACAGTGCAGTACAACGACTGCAATACTGCCCCTGCCGGCATCCAAGTGCCATACGACTTTCGTCCAGCAGGCAGCACTCATTATGTTAAAATGGGTTTGAGCATATTTGCAGCGTATGAACAAGACCGGAAAACAATTTCCAATGTCATGCATTACCTGAATGGTCATTCTAAGACTGACACAATAATACAGAAGGTTTAGTTGGTAAGATTTCAATGCTTGGTTCATGAAGACATGGAGCTATAAGTTCACTTGACAATCACATTAACATTACAGTGGACAAGAGTAAATATCCTACTCGTTTACAATCTACATTTGCATTGCTTGCAGGGCTTGACATTAACTTTTTGAGGCACTTGTCCTGTGGACAAGTACATTTCCCATTCACTTATCCGGGCACAAAAGTCACTTGTCCGGAGCATGAGCACACACAAATACATTTTAAATTAACTAACTGTAAGTTGGTTTTGGTGAATATTCTCAGTGTACAAGTTAATAGCCCTAGAATGTCTGTGATCTAACTCCAAATACACAGGCATATATTGTTTATTTCCACGCACGGTTAGCAGACTGACCTTGTCGGCATTTAAACTTGTAGCACTGCGTGTGCACTCACCCAATAATTAATTCCTAAGGCTTGGAGTCGTTTGGAGACTAGGGGCTGTATTTTGCGTGTCTTAACTCATCCATCGCTTTTAAGAAGTGCCAAAAAGTCCCTAAGCGCCAGTCTCTATACTTTTTTTTATTTAATTTTGATTTTAATTTTTTGTTTTTTTTGGTCCAATGTTATACCCGTCTGAAAAAGACGATAAAGGCGTCGTTGGCGCTGCTGGAGTTGCTGAAAAATCAGTCAATTCAGTCCTTGGCAGACATTGAGTGGAGGCGTGATCAATGCTCTTTGGCCACTCAGATTAGCCAAATGCCATTGATCACGCCTCCAGGTCTTTAGTTTACTCAAGTTAGGGAATAAGACCTGGTACTTAAGACATGCAAAATACAGCCCTAGTTTCATATTCATTTGAAAGTTCTGGCATAAAACTTATATTTAGTAAAATATCTCCACTATTCCACGAGCTGCACACGGATGACATTCTCTCCAGCAAGGGGCCCGGAATGAGCGCAGGAGTCAGGACTGAACATATCAAAACTTCCTTTAGGAAGCACAAATGTATGGGCCACATAAAAATAGGAGGTGGGATCAATTACCACCTGTCAATTGTGTGCCCCATACGTTTGTGCTTCCCAAACATCAACTGTTCCCAAAGGAAGTTCATATTTACAGTCCAGGTTTTCCTCGTGTAAAAGTGGCAATATTTTACGTAACACGTTTTCTGCCAGAACGGTCAAATGGATATGAAGCAGAGCCCAATATCTGACTCCAAGAGTTAGTTTTTTTAATTACTGGGTAGGTACAAACGCAGTAGAACAAAAGCATGGCTACAAGTTTAAATGCCGATGGTCAGTCTGCTAAACATGCGTGGATACATCTATTGCTGTGTATTGGGAATAAATTAAATCTATGTAAGATCACAGACATTCTAGGGCTATTATCAATATTGGAAAGGTGATTAGGAAAGCCAGACAATAATGCCAGACAATATTGTTGGCTGCTAGGAGCATCACAGAAAAGGTTAAACCAAGAGTCACTTGTCCAATGGACAAGTAAAAATGTCTGGAAAGATTTATTACTTGTCCCGGACAAGCCTTAATGTCAAGCCCTGCCTTGTATGGAAAGATTAGCTTATGTAGTCTGTAGTGCTACAAAACACTGATGTAACAAACTGTAGGGCTAAATACTTGATGAGTCTATTTCTGATTGATCGATTAGTATTTATTAACAGTTTGCAGAATTACAGTACATTTCAAGCACAATTCAATACAAAGACTGTTAAATTAAGTGTGAGTGCACGACCCAATAAAGCATTACGTACAAATATACACTTCTATATAGCCAAAGAACAGAACAGAACAGAACAGAAATTAATCATAAAGGAGGTAAAAATGCAAAAGAAACATATAATGAGGTGAAAAAGGGGTGGGTGGGTGCGGGGGGATTCAGATTTTTACATGCATTTTAAATGCATTGGAGAACATTTATTGCTTATATAAAGGAGGTGCAAGAAGCACCAACATCGTTTCAGTAACACTGTCCCCCCCCCCCCCCCCCCCCATCAAATGCAGCTTTAATAAAAAGGAAGTGCAAAAAGCACCAACATCGTTATTTTAAGAACCTCTCGGAGAGAGTCATATGGGGTCCAAGCCACTAGATGGCGCAGGCACACAGCCTAACATACACTCACGGAAACAATTCTATTGGGTCGTGAACTGTTGCTCATGGCGTGGTTGTATACCCCACCCACCGGGTATATAACCTGAGGTCCGCCCTGAGCACGTCATTCCTCGCTTTCTGTGCTACGCATACACGTCTTGCCAAGAGAATCGCCTTCGGCTGTTGAAATTAGTTTTCCACTAGGACGGGTCTCAGACTTGTGCCACGGAAATTCACGGTCATAAGTTGGTGTGTTCTCCACTCACGGACGTTCTCAGCATTATAAAGCCTGTAAGTTTACTTAAGGACACTAAAACTCAAGTGGGCCATACGGCGGCTTGAGTTTGTTCTCTGCTAGCTTTCCCCGAAACGTTGTTTCCCCCTTGCTAGCCCACGTTGCGTCCCCGTTTGCTACTAGCTTGCTTAGTTTAGTCTACTGTTGTCAAACGTTGTACTATAAGCTCTGGAACTACGGCCCAAAGTTTTCTCGCTAGCTCACCTGCCCAGCTAACAGCTAACCAGGCTCTGCTCTACCTAGCTAGCCCCCGCTTCTAGTCGTTAGCCTCCCTCCGCAGCTTTGCTAGCCTTCCTAGGTTAGCTAGGTACCGCTAACGCAGCTACTAGCCTTTTAGCTCCGCTAGACACTAGCTAGTTTCCAGCCGTCAGGCGTTAACTACAGCTTTCTCTAGCTTCTTTCTGCACGGTTTGCTATTGAAGACCACGGGCCTGCTCTACGCAACGCAACCCGCACTACCCAACGAACCGCCGCTTTGCTCTGTGTCGTCACACCTAAACAGCACCAGCGTGACGGCCGCGCTATGCGAGCCCCAGGCTTTGCGGCCTTCGCGTAGTCCAGCGACTTTTTTTCTTTCACAACTAAACAGCTTATCTCGTCACCACAGTTTCACAACGTGGCTTCTCCCTGTTTAGACAACTGATCTTCTTTTTTTACCCTATTTTGTGAGTTACAGACTCATAATAATATTATATTATAACTTTTTTAAGAAAAAAAAGGAAAGTTTCCTCTTGGTCTACTGATTCTTTCTTCAGATTACACTAATACCCAAGATGGCCTGCAGGGGTGGCGACAGCCCTCCCCAGTTCCCAGAGGAGGAGCGCCGCCGGGAATGTTTCTCACGCAACTGCAACAAACTGCTGTCCCCTGAGGACAGACACTCTCGCTGCATGTTAAGCTTAGGTCTGACGCACGCCCGCCAGGCTTTCGAGACTCCCGGTTTCTGCCCCTGCTGCATTTACTTCACAGACAGGAAGAAAGGCATGGGGCAAGACCCAGGCCCGCTGCCTCTTCCTCTCTCTCTCCAGACCCCCCGACCTCGTCGCGTCTCAAAGACACCGTGACGAGTCCTTCCTGGGCTCCTCCCCTGCCAGGAAGACAGCACGAACCGATTCCGACTACGAGAGGACTGCCCGTACCTCTGGACCCTCAGCCTCTTTCTCTCCCCGGTCAACCACGCAGTCTGACAGAGACTACAGCCTCCTAGACCGTTCCCCTCAACGAGCCTACAGCTTTGACGATGACTACGACATCGACCAGCCTGCCAGACCCCGCTCTCAATCCTTTGATGACCTCCCCCCTCTCTTCCTGGCCAATGGCCAGAGATGGGGTGACGTACTGGACGATGAGCAGCCAATGGGTGAACTACCACCGTACCAGGAACGACTGGACGACTACAGATTCTTAGACGAGGTCGGCTACGACGACATCTTGGCCGATGAAGCCGACGCTCTAGATGAAGCCGACCCTCCAGAGGTGGTCATCTCAATGCCTCAGCGCTACTCCAGGGATCCCAGAGCGCCCTTCTTCAGGAGATGGGCGACACCCCTACTCCTGAACAGTTGGCTCAAGCCCGTCGCCTGCACGAGGAGATCGTGACTTTCACGTGCTGCCTCACCGACCTGACCGGCCGTATGGCCACGGCTTCCATCAACTCGGAGCGTACTAGGTGGCTGGAAGCTTCACCTAGTCTGGGCCCCGATGCCCGGAGAGAGCTCTCCGAGGGTGCCATCATCCCCGGAGGCCTCTTCAGAGGCGCACTCGAGAGGATGGCCCTCAATGTGGAGGTGCAGCGTCCAGGCTCCTACAGGGCTCAATTGAGTCGGGACAGGGTCAACGACCTCCTGAAGTGCGTGGCCATGTTCAAGACAGGCCGCACACTTCCACTGGGTACGTGTCTGAGGATGGCCGGACTCATGGCCTCGGCCATCTCTCTGGTAGGCCTGGGCAGACTCCATATGAGGCCTTTTCAGCGTTGGCTGAAGTCCCTCGGTCTATCCACCAGGTTCACGAAACGCAGAGTGAAGGTGTCCTCGAACTGCACTCTAGCCCTGAAGTGGTGGTCGAACAGAGGTGTTCTGACGGAGGGGGTCCCGCTGGGTCTCCCCACAGTCAGGAAGTTGATCACCATCGACGCCAGCCTCTCCGGTTGGGGCGCCACCCACGACGGGAGGACGGCCAGGGGGGTGTGGGATGCTGCATTGCGTTCCTCCCAAATCAACTAACTGGAACTACTGGCAGTGTTCCTGGCACTCCGAGAATTCGAACGATTCCTCAGAGGTCACCACGTCCTGGTTCGTTCCGACAACACCACGACGGTGTGCTACATCAACAGGCAGGGGGACTCCGGTCTTCTCGCCTGTGCTCCCTGGCACACAGGCTCTTGATTTGGTGCGACGGCCGTCTGCTGTCGCTCTCAGCGTGCCACGTCCCGGGCCGCCTCAACGAAGGGGCCGACCTACTATCCAGGGGACCATTACGCTACAGCAAGTGGTCCCTGAACCCCAGAGTAGCGGACTTGGTCTGGACCAAGTTCGGCAGGCCAGGGGCGGACCTCTTCACCTCAGGAACGAACAACAAGCTCCCTATGTTATTCTCTCTGTCAGGTTCCCCTCCTCTCGGCCTGGATGCGCTAGCGCATCAATGGCCTCGGGGGCTGCTTTACGCGTACACGCCGTTGGAACTGATTCTGCATGTCCTAGCCAGGGTGCGGGATCAGGGATCGGAGCTGCTACTAGTAGCTCCAGCCTGGGGATCTTGGAGACAGGACATAGTCCCTCTCCTGTTCAAAGAACCATGTCAGCTCCCTCTGTGGAGGGACCTGCTGACCCAGGCCGGAGGAGAGATCTTTCACCCACGTCCTCAGGACCTAGATCTCTGGGTTTGGCCCGTGAAGGGACGTCGCTAGAAGCGACTGGCCTGCCTCCGAATGTCGTGGAGACGATCCTCTGTGCCAGGGCTCCCTCCACCAGACAACGTTATAACACTGCCTGGCATGTGTTTGAGCGTTGGTGCTCGGACAGACAGGAAGAGGTCTTCCCTTTTCAGGCGTCTGTGAGACACATTTTGATTTTCCTGCAGGAGTTCCTAGACAGGGGTCTTGGTCTCTCCTCAGTCAAGGTCAACCTAGCGGCCATAGCGGCCTATCATGATGGTATGAACAACAGATCAGTCAGTGAACACCTGCTGATTAGTCAGTTCATGAAAGGAGTGGCTCGCCTCAGACCGGTCGCCAGATCTCTGGTCCCCTCATGGGACCTGACGATAGTCTTGGACTCCTTAATGAGAGACTACTGGAGACGGTGGACCTGAAGTTCCTCTCTCTGAAAACCTTGCTTGTCGCCCTGACGACAGTGAAGCGGGCTGGTGACATGCACATGCTCTCAGTGAGCACCAGCTGCTTGAGATTCAGTGGTAATGACACCAAGGTCACGCTCAGGCCGAACCTTTCGTTTTTACCTAAGACCTTTCCCTCGGGCTGCTCACCTGTGGATCTCACAGCCTTCCATCCTCCTCCCTTCTCTTCGGTGGAGGATAGGAGACTACATTGTCTCTGTCCTGTGAGGGCCTTGAAAGTCTACAGATCAAGGACTGCCCCCTTCAGGCTGGGTGAGCAGCTCTTTGTAACCTGGGGTTCCCAATGGAAGGGTAAACCCATTTTGAAAGTAAGACTCTCGCAGTGGATTGTGGAGGCTAGAAGTTTAGCCTATGCCTCGTGTGGTACTGAACCCCCAGAGGGTCTACGTGCACACTCTACAAGAGGTTTGTCTGCATCCTGGGCCTTGGCCAGGGGAGTCCCGATTCAGGATGTCTGCGCTGCGGCGAGTTGGTCGTCTCCGTCGACCTTCGCCACGTATTATAACATGGATGTGGCCCCTGCAACCCTGGGACATGCAGTCCTGGAGGTTGCCGCCAATTTGAGTCAGGAAGTCTGACTGGTTCTTTGGTCAAGAGGTCCCTTCTGGCACCTGACCGTTAGGGATGGATGACCATCGTGTTTTTGACCGGCACGGCTGGAACAGCAGTGCTGTCGGCCCTGGGTCAAGGACATCTTCATAATGGATGTCTCTTTTGGGTGGACGCGCAGGGTTGGCTTCTTGGGCCACCTTTGCGTTTGGTCTCTCTCAAGTAGAGATGATCCTAAGGTTGAATTATTTTCTATCAGCCAAGGGCGATCATACGGGAGAGTTATGTTCCCCATATGACTCTCTCCGAGAGGTACTAAGTTAGAGGTACTAACTTTGGGTTACTTCAGTAACCTCAGTTATATAAGTGAGAGAGAGAGAGAGTCATTAAGTCGCCGTTCTGTCTGTCAGAAAGCAGGTTGATAGGAATGACGTGCTCTGGGCGGACCTCAGGTTATATACCCGGTGGGTGGGGTATACAACCACGCCATGAGCGACAGTTCACGACCCAATATAATTGTTCCGTGAGTGTATGTTAGGCTGTGTGCCTGCGCCATCTAGTGGCTTGGACCCCATATGACTCTCTCTCTCTAGTCACTTATATAACTGAGGTTACTGAAGTAACCCGGGGGAAAAAAGAGCGGCCATAAATAAAGAGGCCCAGCCACTGGTGGTGGGCCAGAAGAGAACTCTGAGCTCACTCCGTAAGCGGAGAGGATCCTCCAGATACTTTCTAAAGGCCCTGATACACTAGCAATGTTTTCGTCAATATCAACAAGCAATGTCAATTCTCAATGTTGACTCTTCACTTTTCCATTGTGAAGGATCAACTCCTTGTTGTTTAGAAAAGTCAGATCATCAGTGACCTCTACTGGTCAACATAACTAAATCCTCCAATCACAGCCCTCCTTGGCTTCACGTGGTGCTTTCTCCCTGTCCCTGAGAAGTGAAAAAACATGGCGGCACTTTCTGCACAGTGGACAGAGGAGAAGGAACTCCAACTTATTACTTTTTATTATGGTAAGTGAACATTTTGAGAACAACTGTTGGGTGGAAATGATTCAATACAAACTAAAACAAATTGTAGGCGGGTTTTTTGCCGTCAGATTTGTCATTGAGCGACGAGCGTATATAGCCTCTTTGTATACCACATTGTATATCGGCTAGCTGACGGACGTGCTTGTCTGTGGTACTATAGATGAGGTGAAATGGAAAGATGACAGTGCTGAAACAGCCCGTTCTTAATATTTTACTATAAAACCCATCACGTCATTGTATTTAGGTACTTTTATTTTTATGTCACTACACGTGTTTGAAAAAACCCGGTGTTGTCTATTTCCACTGGTACTAAAACCTCCCAATGTGTTTTGTATTCCGTGATTGAGCCACAACGGAGCGATGCATAAACAGACTGACTGAGATTGTTTGCTATTGCTAGAAAGATTCGTAATGATATGGTTAAGTTTTAAATCTGATAAAGGCTGTGCCAAATGTATCAATGTGATAATTTGAGGGAGATTATTTATTACACTGGTGCATTGGTTCTCAAAGTGGGGGCCGGGAACCCCGAGGGGTCGTTGAGGGAGTTCTAGGGGGTAGTACCCAACTAAAGGATAGTTAGGAACCAAATGGACCCTTATGGGGATGTAACTCAGAGATGTGGTTCCATTTGTACACTGAGTTAATATAACATTGATTTGACAATATAAAATCTGGTCTCAGAAAACGGGGGTCCTTGGAATTAAAATGGTTGAGAATCACTGCTTGAGTCGTAAAAATCTTCTCTTGTGAGTCCCTGGCATTTGTTTTCAAATGGGGGTCAATTTGGGGGTCCTTGACATGAACAATTGGAGAACCACTGACTGCACTAGTGCATTGTCAAGTGCTGTCTGTAAACCACCAGGAATCTTTGATATGTGGGGGTATTCCAGCCGAGGGGGGTGTGTCCTATTAGTTAGTACAATATATTTGGCTAAATGAAGTGATGGTCCATGGCTTGGTTCATTATATTTGAGGGTCCTTGACTGGAAATGTTTTGACAAACAATGCACTAGTATGTCACTGTATCTGTCAATGATTTAAATTAATTAAAGTGTTATTATCTTCCAAAATGATCATGCGTTGCACTTGTCATGTTGTGTTGCACAGAGAACGATGTGTTGTGGAACCACAAGGCAAAAAGTCTACCAAAGGCGTGACCTGAGAGCCCGGGCCCTGGAATGCATTAGAGGAAGGCTGTCTGAACAGCAGCTTGTGCCTTTCACAGGTAAGATCAGTACTTATGTCACTGCTTGTTTTCAATTTGAATAGTAGTAGACTATGAGGGGTTCGTGCACCACCGCACTCCTTTTTTTTCCTGTTCTAGATTGTTGAAAAAAAGCAATAGTCCGGCAGCCGACAGGCTTCTTTTGTTTAAAGTGGGAAATTTGGTCTTTTTTTAACTGGCCTAAAATATTGTCTATATGTATACATTCATGAATCCACTTGCTGACTGGCACTATTGTCACTACTGTCACTATTTTTTACTTGGGGTTTCATGTGACCCTCCCATTGACTATGCTATGGCAGGCAAAATTGTCAAACTTTCTTTTTGCTTTAAGTAGCATGTCAAACTAGGGGGGTTTCATGATTCTGAATCCATTCCAAGCATTAGTTTTGCACAAAAAACACTCCTTGGGCTAAAAACGGCCATACACGTCATGCCAGTGCTTATGGCTTTTTTATTCTCGATTGTTGGCATCCATCTAAAATAAAGATTTTGACAATCACAAGCAAATAAAGTGGTGCAAAATGTGTTTTATTACCACTATGACACCTGCAGGATTTCTGTCTGGAACACCAGTGAGACTTAGTCTCTTTTGGAGACTGTGGCACGCTCAAATTTAGAAATATACATCTTTATATTAGAGGTCCTGTTGATGGATACGAAAAATCCAGACTAGAAAACTGCCTTGCTTTTCTTCTCGTCGTGTTATTAATCTCGTGTTTTAAATTGATAGTTTTTTACCTGTTTGACACAGCACTTTGTAACTGTTGTTTTGATAAGTGTTATATAAATGAAATGTGCTTACTTACTTACTAGGGCCTCTAGTGGTGTGAGTATCAATAGCAGTGACAGACAGTAGGCTGACAGGAGATGGGGGGGAAGACATGCAGTAAACAGCATCTTAGAACGCTAATATCTGGTGTTATGCTGTCTGAGGACACAGCATCTTAGAACGCTAATATCTGGTGTTATGCTGTCTATGAGGACACAGCATCTTAGAACGCTAATATCTGGTGTTATGCTGTCTGAGGACACAGCATCTTAGAACGCTAATATCTGGTGGTATGCCGTCTATGAGCCAGGATAGGCAAGGCAAGAACAGCATTCCTACTTCTCAAGAACATCTGGAGCTCTAGAGAGATACAACAACAAACAAAAATAAGAATATTTAACTCTAATGTAAAATCAGTCCTGCTTTATGGGGCAGAGACATGGAGAACAACAAAGACCACAACAAATAAAGTGCAAACCTTCATCAATAAATGTCTCAGAAGAATCCTGAAAATACACTGGCCAGACAAGATCAGCAATATAGACCTATGGACGAAGACCAAACAACTCCCAGCAGCAGATTAAATCGGACGAAGAAGATGGAGAGGGCACACACTACCTAAGCCAGTGTCAAACACGACCAGACAGGCTCTGACATGGAACCCCCAGGGGAAGAGAAACAGAGGTCGGCCCAAAAACACCTGGCGGAGGGATCTCCAGGCAGACACCAAGAGGCTGGGAGGCACCTGGTCGCAGATAGAAAAGGACGCCAGTGTCCGAGAACTCTGGAGGTCCATTGTCGACGGCCTATACCCTGGAAAGGGTGTCAGGCGTAAGTATGCCGTCTATGAGGACACAGCACGCTAATATCTCGGATTCTTCTTTTTAGACCAAAAACAAGCTTGATTTGTGGCTCCTTTCTCTAAACGCTTTGGGTGGATTAAATGACAATCGTGGGACATGTTACACAGCAGATTTGTACTTCCAAACCGGCTTTCAAACTAAAAGTGCTCGCCATTGAGAATACAGGCGTGGCGGCGATAGAGTTTGATTTGATTTACCTGAGATAGTGTCACAGCTCTTCTCCCAGTGTAGTAATGTCAATGATGACACATCAGCCTCCTCCTCCTGTTCCCCTTTAATGTGTGGAGGTTGTGGTTCCTCCTGGACCAGACTGGATCTCCACTTCTCATATTCAGTTGAAACCTCTTTACACACAGACAGAAGGAGAGAATAGTCAAAACAACATGGTTCGGTCGGTCATTTGTCTGGAAATTAATGGTTTAAAAAAAAGATCTTGGCAAATCGTACCGTGAACCTAATATCTTGATTCGAATCGTATCACAAATTGAATAATTGAAACATATTTTAATATCATTGTTAACCTACTGACTATTCTTTACTCTCTGAGTCTACACCGAACCTAGATCTGTGCCTGAAATAGCCGATCTACAAGCTCACAATGCCTCGCAATGCAAGACGTTGTAAGATTATAGATTGGCTATTTTTCGTCATTGTCATTTCAATGGTAGTGGATGAAGAGAGAGGATTTTTGTCCAACCACGGAACAGCAACCAATGGGTGCAAAGAGGGGCAGAACCACGGGCGGGACTTGACAAAGGGTGAATTCGTTTTGATAGTACATCAGTGATAGGCTTGGGCAATATATCGATATTACCGCTTACCGCGATATTTGAAATCAATATCTGTAATATCGCGGAGTTTATAAATAATACCGAAACCGAATTTTACCGTCATGTAAATATATATTTTATAATATATATATATTTTTTAAATAAACGTCTAAATTACTGTATGTGTGTGTCTGTATGATGAATTTACGCGTATTTCATTTTAAACAACTATAATTTGCCTAATAACTTAGTGTCACTGTCCATGCATTGACTGGCACTGACGGTGAATTACAGCGACGAGGCGACAGCAGCTTTGTCGGACCGCCTCCGCCCAGGAAAGCACAGGAAACATGGCGCCGGTGAAGCGAGTAACTAGTCCTAGTAAATTGGTTAAAAAGAAATCATCTGGAAATACAACTGCTGTTTGGCAGCATTTCGGTTTCCAGCCGAATGAAAAAGGTGATGAACCAGAAAACCTTGATGTCGTTGTGTGCAAGCTTTGCATGCGAGACGTGAAAGCAAAATGCGGAAACACAACAAACTTGAAAGTGCACCTGCAAAAGAATCATCCCACAGCCTATGCCAGACTCATCGAGACAGACCACTCGCCAAAGCCAACAACAAAGCCTAAAGCTAAGCAACCTGCACAACCATTCATTCAACATTCTTTTGCGAAGATTTGGGCAGCCTGCTCCAGCAGGTAACGGATGCAGAGCGTGATGTCGCCACCACGGTGGAGGAGCGAGCAGCTGCGGAGTTGATCAAATATGGCAAGGAGAAGGTGATCCACGGCGACCAAGATCCGTTAATGTGGTGGAAAGATTATGGCCAGATACATTTCCCAATGATGTCGCGCTTGGCCCGCAAGTATTTGTGTGCGTGCGCCACGCCGCCACTAGTGTGCCATCCGAACGTGTATTCAGCACGGCTGGGAATGTTGTTACCCCGTCGCGTTCTCTGCTCAAACCAGATATGGTAAATATGCTGGTCTTTCTGGCAAAAAACGGCTGAGCTAAATAAGTAGGCCTAGCTTTCATTAGAATTATTTTTTCATTTTGTTTTCTTTTAAGATGAGCGGCCAGCCAGCCACTGTGTTTTATTAGGCTGCCTAATTTTATAAGGGCCTGTGCCGCCTGTTGCAGGCAGCCTGTAAGAGGCTAGGCCTATACTGTTTTATTTTATTAAAGGATCGGTTCGCCACTATTATATGGCCTTTGTCATGCTTTAGTATGATATCCGTTCATGAAAACAATAAAAATATTATTATTAATATTTGGCGAAACCGCTGCGGAGAACGAGTCATGTAATGAGCTGAGGCACGGTAATATCATTTCCTACAATACCCACAGTGCATTGCGCGACAGACAGACAGACAGACAGGCAGTGAGGCAGCCCCCAGGAAGCTGTCAGCTGAAAGTTTCTCGTGTTGTTTAGAGTTGACTTGAAAGCGATAGAAGTAATAATAATAGCTAATATTTAGCGGTTGTAATAGTAACAGCAGTAGTGGTGGTATAGTAGTTACTAGTTAGTAGTCTCTGATAGTAAGTAGTAATAGTAATAGTAATAGTAATAGTAGTGATTTCGAACGTGCGCAGCGTCGGACTCGAAATTCCACTGGCTGGCTTTGTTTTTAGAAATCGTTATGAAGTACAGATGCAATCCCAGCTGTGTGAACCACTTTGGGTGTGCAGTGAACATTTCACCAACGCAGATATCTTCCAGTTCAACCGCAATCTAATGGAAGAATTGACGCGGAGCATCATCATCATCGAAGCAGAAGTTGCAGAACAGAGGTATGTCATTATTGTCATAATAAACTAAAGCTACAATGCTGTGTACAGTACACCAGACACTGAATGAATGGCGATTGCATTACAGGAGGAGACCACATGCATTTCCTTTCAAAATACATGGTTGTTGTTACACGTGGTTGTTGTTGTGATGTCTATAAATTAATTTGACATACCGAGTGTCTCTGATGCTTACAGCATTATAAAGATTTTGTTGCTGTTTGTAACTGGAACACCCTCCACATAAACGCCACCATTTTTCCTAGCTCTGGTCCATAGTCTCAGAGTAAGGCTATGGAACAGAGCTAAATTGTTCCATATCAAGCTGCAAACTACAAACCAAACATAAAAGCATTTAAAACCGGGAAAGCATCTGTATTTGCATTGGCTATTCAAAAATAGCAGATATACAAGCTCAGTGCGTCACTTGGAGTTGGTGCCGTGCTGCGAGCTTGTACATTTGCTATTTTTCAAATGTTTTGCTAAAATAAAAAACCTTATTGTTTACCATATTGTCTCATGATTGGTCAGAGGCCCATAATTGCATAATACTTTATTTGTTGCAGGAGCTGAGGTCTCGGTGGCTGTCTTCAACTCAAGAGATGAAGAAGTGGCTTTCAAGGAACTCCCAAGTATACAGTATATTATATAGATACAATTTACTTTGTATGTTGCTATTGAACACAATCTGGATTGATAAAAGAATGTGATCTCATTTTCAAATATTAGACATGTACTACTCCTAAGCCTTTACCAATATTGTTGTGCAAGTACAATTTTAATTCTGGACTTTTACTTGTAACAGAGTATTTTTATATAGCAATATTGATTAGATCCTTTTTCTTCTGGGATTCTTGCACACTGTCCGATTTTTGTAATCTGAGTAGGAGGACAAACTTTGCCTGTGTGGCCTTGTTTTTTAAACCTTATGTTACAGTACAATAAAACACATTCACTGACATAAAGTCACACTTATTTCCATTGTGGTCTTGTTTGTATAAACAGACATGTGAATGATTTGTATCACGGTGGCCTTTGATGCAATATTGACAGTTTGAGCCTCAGAGTATTAGGAATTGGTCAAAATGTATAAATACAATAGGCCTACATGAGAAAAAATAAAACAAACTTGACATCAAATCAACTATCTTTTAATAGTACTGATTTACATACATCTATAAAAACAGGGGTCTATGGTTGAACTGGAAACTAACAAACTACATGTACAATCATACAAGTGCATTAGTCAGAGGTCACTGAGGCAGGTGGTTCTGCATGATGACATGTCGCTGGAGCAGCTTCTGGCCAGGACAGGAGACGCACATGCTGTGGTGAGACAAGACAAGAGTCAGTAATGGTGAAAGCACTAAATGATTACTGGAATGGACGACTGAGTGTGTAGGCTATGTGCAGTATGTTTCATGTGATGTACACTTGGGTATTGGACTGTTAAGATTACCGACCAAATTAGTAGGTAGGCTACAACTATATCAAATATCAATGATAATAATAAGCAGACTTGGCAACCTGACTTGTAGAAAGTATTCACACAATCATGTTACCAAGATTGCCTTTTTTTACCTTTAGAAATATTGCATGAATCAGAGCCTGTCAGTCAGTAGATGATGCAAAAACACTGATCCATGCCTTTGTTTTTTCTGGGCTCGATTACTGCAATTCTGGACTGCAGAATACTGCCAAAGAAAACAACGGAATCTGTGACCTTCCAACCTACATGACTGCCTTCTATTTCAATGTTTTATGCCTTGCGTTTTTCTCTCCATTGCTCTGTAAAGCACTTTGAGCTGCATTGCATGTCATAAAAGGTGCTATACAAATAGTTTGATTATGAATCAGTGCAAGGCACTTTGCTTGAGTAATTTGTACAATGTCATCAGTTTTATAGTATAGTTTGTTGCTTACTTTTGATAATGATCTTTTTTTCTTCTTTTGAGATATTACAAAAGGTTAAAAGTCAATTCGCTGTCATCTGTTGTGATTTACAGATACAATTCAATACTACAGTGTGTGAGACACAGTAGGCCTATAGTATAAATGACAGTATATTTACTACATTTTACGGGACTTTGGTTGACCACTGGTCTTTGTAAAAGCATATATAAATATGTGAACCTTTATTGAAAATGATATTCCCTCTAGTTTTCTAGGGGGTCAAACTAAATACAGCAAATACAGTAATGTGCTTTATGTATGAAGTTTGAGTTGAGTATGTATGGCTCACCATCAGTCCATCAAAGACATCTTCAGCTTCATCAGCCTTCTGTAGTACCATCTGGGCTGACCTAAGTGAATGAATGGACACAGGTATAACACTTGAATGTTTACATTGCTAACCCTGAAACATACGAGCCCATGGCTAATACTGTACATTGCTTCAGATGGCATGCCATACATACAGTTTTGAATTGAATGAATGAATAGAAGATGTTTGGACCGAAAAGTTGTAGGCTGAAGCCGTGCCTATATCCTCTGACACTTATGTAAACAATACGG
The DNA here is from genome assembly GCF_963924005.1 of Protomyctophum bolini. Lineage (NCBI taxonomy): Eukaryota > Metazoa > Chordata > Actinopteri > Myctophiformes > Myctophidae > Protomyctophum > Protomyctophum bolini. The sequence continues at coordinate 34,202,755 of NC_137882.1, forward strand.
TGTGGCGACACACACACACACACACACACACATATAAGCTGTAAATAAATACATTGAACACTTACTTAAATCTGAATGTCCCTCTTGGTCCATCGGGCTTCGGTTGCAACTTCCAGTTTGAGGCATCCTGAACGCATGTCCCCACTTCTCAGTAAAACAGTCAACACTATCTGGGCTTTTCCTGGGCAGAAAAGTTTGTGTGTGCGACGTACTGGTTCAGGGAAAGCTACTAGCTACTATACGTAGCTAGGTCGCTCCAGCAGGCATCAGTCCATCCACAGCAACTAGCAGTGTTGTCCCCGTCAATGCATTCCTTCCTCCGTATATTTCTGGTTCATAATATAACGACCCTAACGCAGATTCTGCCAATATGTATTTAAAATTATCTCGTCCAAAAACTCCCATGGAGTAGCCATACTGACTTGTTGTTGTGGAGTAGCCACAACTCGTTGTTGTTGTGTAGGCGAGAGACCGTGTCCTTCGCGGCTAGGCTAGCTACGGCAACCCTACCTGTCCAGTCCCTTGTAGTTTCTGAGAGCCTACCGAGGGTCATCCACTTACGTCACTTTGGGACAAATACGTAAGTGGACGACAGCTTTGAAAGTGCGCCCACGGAGCTACAGACAGTACCAATGATAATACTCCGGGGTATTTTAGCATATATGCTAATGATAAAAAACACACAGATTAGGTTGAATAGTGGCGAAGTGGTCCTTTAAGTAAAGTAGCCAAAGTGACTGAAGGCTAGGCTTAATTGAGATGTTTGACATTATTATGAGCAAGGTATAACTTACTGTGATACTATTTTGCATTGTTTTATATTTTATTTATTTAGCTAAACAGAGATGGCTAAGCTGAATTTATTTCGTTATGTTCTTGACTTGCACTAAGGCTACAGTATACGCTACTGTATTTGCACTAAGGTCATTTGATTGTATTGTTGGCATTATAATTGCATTTTACAGTTTTATTTTAAGAGTTTTCTTGTTATGTTTATTGTTCTTGCAATAAGGCTACAGCCTAGTACAGAGTATATATATAATAAGCTACTATATATTTGCACTCGTATGTCTTAAGGTCATTTAATGATTGTTTACAAAATTACAATTTACAAGACGATGTTTGTATAAGTTTAACGAGGTTATACAGGCCTGAGGCCTACTGTGTTTTGATTGGTCATAGACTATAATCACACTCGCGCACAGTATTTGCACTGCCAGTGTCACACTGCTATGAGGAGTTACATTTTTGAACTCAGGTCGAGAGGTTTCATAATGTAATAAATATTATCTTGGTTGGTACATCATACATTTGTCCTTGACTCTTATATATAATATATATATTAAAATGTTTTTGTCGCCGTGTGACATGACACTACACTATAATGCACTGTCCGGAGGCCAGTGGCCATCTAGTGGCCAAAACAAGAAACAGCACTCTATGGGGAAATTCAGCCCGTCACTGTGATATTTTTAAATGTTTTATTAATAATCGATAATACCGATTATCGCGGTATTAATCACGTTATCAATATCGATATCAAAAAATCTATATCGCCCAAGCCTAATCAGTGAGCTGGATGCAATCCTACCTGGAGGGGAGAGAACAGATGGTGGAGGTGAACGAAACACTGCCCTGCCCCCCCCCCCCCCCTCCCCAGTGAGCTGTGGTGTTCCACAAGGAAGCATACTAGGGTCTTTACTGTTCCTAATATATATGTTAACAACATGACATCAGCTTGTGACTGCAACTTGTTCCTGTTCGCAGATGACTCAGCACTGCTGGTCTCGGACAGGAACAAACTGCAGGTGGCCCTCAGCTCTGAACCCGGTAGAATCTGCACCTGGCTCGCTGATAACAAACTATCTTTACACCTGGGGAAAACTGAACCATTCTTTTTGGCTCAAATAGTAATCTCAGCGAGGCTGACGTCTTCTTGATTAGAGTGGGTGACAATATTATCACACGGAAAGATGAAATTACCTACCTAGGTTCCATCCTGGAGGCAAATCTTTCCGGTGATAAAATGGCCACCAACGTAATAGAAAAAGTCAACCAAAGAACAAGATTCCTATACAGGATCTCCTCACTGGTCAACAAAAACACCCTGAAGACCATAACAGGAGCCCTAGTACAAGGTTTCTACGACTATGCATATGTAACGTGGTTAATAGTGCTTCCACTTGCCCAGGCATTATATTGTATTGTGATCCAATGTTCTGTCACTTTAAGAGTTCAGGCGGTTGACGTAACCTATGACCTATAACCTAATGACGTAACCTACCGCACTTCCCATTTGGAAGCGGTAGGTTGTGTTTATTTTGCTCTGCAGATTATTTTATTTTATGTACCCAAAGTTGTAAAGACACATACTGTGTTCTCATGGTACTGCATCTGTTTATTTCCAGCAACTGATATTGTGGAAAACGTATACAAGAGCAGAGCAGTGATTGCCTCGTTGTCTTCTTGTACAGGTACATATTGTATTTATTGTCTTGCTGCCCATTTCATACTGGCTTTGGAAGCGCAACTGATATTGTGGAAAACGTATACAAGAGCAGAGCAGTGATTGCCTCGTTGTCTTTTTGTACAGAGAATAAATCTACTCACTGCTGAGATCCTGGTCTATGGGGCTTCATATAACACAACGCAAGATCACGTCTGTTACACATACACCTCTTGGTAAGGAAAGGAAAGGTACTATGTTTACCCAGGGTAACTGGACTAAGCTCAAGAACTTGTTTACAGCCAGGCCCTGCTCATTGAACATTGCATGGTAGGGGTTCAATGCCTTGTCCAAGGGCACTTCAACAGTGGTAGTTTTAACGTGCCGGTTAGGGGATACAAACTAGCGACCTTCCGATATCAAGACCGCTCTGCAAACCGTTCGGCCACTACTGCCTTGGTACCACAGCACCTCAAAGGCCCTTAAGACAAGGCTACAGAGTACAGCATCTTGCAATGAGCCTGGTCCACAAGATTCGCTACACCACCAAGATACCCATGTACCCGTCTAAATACTTCCTTAATGTCAACGAAGTCCACACCCACAACACCAGAGGGAGCGCAACTAACGTGTGCAACCCAGATTCAGCACAAACAAGGGACTAAATTATTTCCGTTCCTATGCCACCAAAATGTGGAACGCCCTACCAACAGTCATTAAGACATACAGCTGCAATTCGAAACTGGCCCCCATAAAACCTGAAAACCCCCACCCACCCCTTTTCCCCCTCACTGTAGCTTATGTATGTTTGTTTCTTTCCTTTTTTACCTCTATGGTTTTTTGTTTTGCTATATAGAGTATATTTGTATGTCTAATTGTTATGATTCATTGAACATGGTGGGCCTTATTGTAAACAAGTGTAATGCTTTATGGTGTCTTCCACAGTTAACAGTTTTGTTTTGAGTTGTGTTTGAAATGTACTGTAATTCTCCAATCTGTTAATACATTCATTAATCAATCAATCAATCTTCCGCTATAGTCTGAAAACCCACCTATTCAGACTCCATCTTAGCCCGTAGCACTTGCCCTAGCCCTGATAACCTTACAGGAGTAAATAGGATGAATTTATGTAAATTAGATGTCCATTTGTCTAAATATTTATTTATGATAGCACTCTAGTGATCGACCGATATTCGACCGGCTTCGATATTCATGATTTTAATTAATATCGGTATCGGTGCTAAAAACAAATAATCGGAAAAAAAACGGCCGATTATTATATGTCTCATAAATGTGCAAACATGGTGAAACAACCACTTTAATTGAAAATCCGGTAGAGTACGGTTGTAAGGAGATGTATAGCTGCGTGTCTGACTCTACCAGTGCTCCACCCCCGGAGTAGTAGACACGGCTCCGCTCTACATACACACACACTCTGCACTGACGACGTCTCCTCTCTCTCACACACACACACACACACACACACACACACACAGTCACACACACACACGGAGTCAGAGAGCCACTGCACTGGCTGCAGGGAGGAGAAAGGATTATAGGCTACTAACCTTGTAACCATAAAAAGATTTGCTGTTTTCATCTTCAATTAACCAAAATAAAATCCACACGTGAGAGGGACAGAGTCACAGAGAGCAGTGGTAGAACTAGAGCTACTTGGAACAATGCAAGTTGGAAATGAATGCCCCACCCAGATATTATGTCTCCCTTTTATGCCCATATAAGTTCTTTGTAAGGCATGCCCAAATAGGGAGTATATGCAGCCAGCTTGTGGAGTTAATGTCTTCTGTGTCAGGCATGCCCAAATATGGAGTGCTGTGAGTGTGAGGTCAGAACAGGCCAGCTCCATATATGGACGCTGGGCATGGGCCCGGTCCAGAGCCGGGGCAGAGGCCTTTTTGGGGCGGTTCTGGATAATCACACACACACACACACACACACACACACACACACACACTTGGTGCATTCATAGATACATACATATATAGATAGATAGATACATATTGGGGGGAAAAAAATAATATATATATATATATACTGCTACAGTACATGTTTGCACTTGAATTAAAAAAAAAAAAGCTGCATTTGATGGAGGGGGGAAGTGTTACTGAAACAATGTTGGTGATTGATAAATATCAATAACAATGCATTTCAAAGAATTATTTTGTTGGAATTTGTTACTGTAAAACATTTTTTTTAACTTAAATAATCGGTCATAATATCGGCTATCAGGCTTTTTGATTGGCCACTAATCGGTGATCGGATATATCAGCCAAAAACCATATCGGTCGATCACTATAGCACTCTATAGTGTATACACATAGTTTCATTATATCAATATTCCACTGTAAGCTTAGTATGAGTCTTGATGGTGTAACACACATACCTGCAGTGTGTTGATCGATGTCCATATCAAAATCAATGTCCAGCAGTTTGTTTTGTTTCTCCAGCAGAGTTTCTAGTGTCTCCATCTCTTTCTGGAAGAGGTTGACCATGAACTGTGCGGCTGCACTGAGGCGCTCCAACACAAATACTCTGAGTCGACAAACATCACCGCTTGTTATGTGTTTGTCCAAAACGCACAATATGTCCTCTCCCACCACCGACGTCATGTGTTCATGTATCTTCAGCCGTAGAGACTCCATTGGACTCGTTTTACCTCCTTTAGGAGACATTTACAAACAGACACAGTACTCTATCACTGGAGTGTCGAGATGATTTTGGGTCGTCACAGTGGCACCGAAGAACCGACTTAATGTAATATAAACTTATATAATGTGTAAATATTTCTGTTCATACTGATACTGTAATATGTATAAGTTATAGAATGTGTAAAATGTCATCCATTGACTCGTTTTACCTCCTTTAGGAGACATTTACACCAAACAGACTATCTTCCAAACTACCGCTGTTTCCTTGGCTTCAACGCCGACAAATAGAACTCGAAGCTGGGCTAAATGAAGGAGGAAACACCGCTGGAGAGCCGAGATGGCTTCAGTTGTTAAGACCCGCCCGTAACTTTTTCCACCAATAGGGAGCTAGCTCTCCTGGCGTGGCTGCTCCATAGAGTTGGAGATCGGGGGTCGTTTCTATCTCAGGGTGATAAACGTTACACTGTTACAACTTATAGAATGTGGAAAATGTCTCTTTTCTCTAGATGAGGATCAACAACAACAAAGACTTTCTCTCCGATTCCGCCATTAGGCTGAAAACAAAGAAACAGTGTTGCCACATTGTGTGAGAGAAATAAGCAACCAGGTCAATGAAAACAAGCCAACTCTTGCTAGAGAAATAAAGCCAAATCAAGAAAAACAAGCCAAAACAAACAAATAATAAGACCATATAATCCTAATAAAAAATGAGTTGATGCATTTATCAATATAAATACTATGTATGCCTAGGATAATTAATATTTTGGTAATTTATTATACTAACAATTAGCCTATAAAAAAGAAGCCGAAAATAGCGGGAAACATGCGGACTTGGCAACCCTGCAAACAACACGCATCTACTTCCTGGTCAACGTGTCACACCGAGCATGTGCCGCTGCCACCTGGTGGAGGAGGTGTGTAACTGTTACTGGATACATGCAAGGGTGAATGGGCTGCCTTCCACTAGCTTTAGGAATAACATGAATGTTAAACACTGTTACTGGAACTGGACACATGGATGGTGATGATGATTGACATTCTTTATTTACAGGAATAATAAACCCTTATCTCGTTTTCATTAAGGAGGTTCTAGACACACAATACAAAGCATAGTGTAATAATGCTTAATAATTGAAAGTAAATTTTTAAAATTTAAATGTACCCATTCTACATACTGTGAAAACATTTAGACAAACAAGACAGAAACTACAGCAACCAAATGAACCAAACAATAACAATTATGCAAAACAAGTAAGCACACCAACGAGATGACAAAATACAAAGCACAAACAAAACAACAATACATAAGTCAAGCAAGGATAGAGAATGTATCATTTTATCTATAGAAAAGGGATCAATTAATTTATAGAGAATGGATCATTAATTTATAGAGAATGGATCATTGCTTTATAGAGAATGGATCATTCATGTATAGAATGGATCATTCATGTATAGAATGGATCATTCATGTATAGAATGGATCATTAATTTATAGAGGATCATTGATTTATATATATTTATGGATGTTTGTCTGCAGCCCTAAAGTCACAACTGCTGCAACAACTGAACATTTGTTCAAAGATTGTTGGACAACAACTTCAGAAACTTTATACATCCACATATGATAACAGCATCCTAAGGTTAGCAAGGAATATCACCTCTAATACTAAGCATGTGTTGTATGGAGAATGTAGGTTGCTACCTTCAGGAAGGAGATATGGTGTACCAGCATACAATAAGGTCAGACTAAAGAGGTCCTGTGTCTACCAGTCGACCTTGAGGCTTAATCAGGAGATGTAGTAGCCACAGGATAATCTAAGCGTGGATATTGCTTATGTCTTTATGTATGTAAATTGTCTTGTTCTTTGTGTTTGTATATGTGTTTCTGCATACTTGGCTGCTGTGTCGCAAGACAAATTTCAGTGTGAACTGACAATAAAGTACTATATCATATCATATCATATCATAGAGAATGGATCATTAATTTATAATTTATATAGAATGGATCATTAATTTATAGAGAAGGGATCATTGATTTACAGAGAATGGATCATTGATTTATAGATAATGGATCATTAATTTATAGAGAATGGATCATTGATTTATAGAGAATGGATCATTAATTTATAGAGAATGGATCATTAATTTATATAGAATGGATCATTGATTTATAGAGAATGGATCATTAATTTATAGAGAATGGATCATTAATTTATAATTTATATAGAATGGATCATTAATTTATAGAGAAGGGATCATTGATTTATAGAGAATGGATCATTGATTTATAGAGAATGGATCATTAATTTATAGAGAATGGATCATTAATTTATAATTGATATAGAATGGATCATTAATTTATAGAGAATGGATCATTAATTTATATAGAATGGATCATTAATTTATAGAGAATGGATCATTGATTTATAGAGAATGGATCATTAATTTATTGAGAAGGGATCATTGATTTATAGAGAATGGATCATTAATTTATAGAGAATGGATCATTAATTTATATAGAATGGATCATTGATTTATAGAGAATGGATCATTAATTTATAGAGAAGGGATCATTGATTTATAGAGAATGGATCATTGATTTATAGAAAATGGATCATTAATTTATAGAAAATGGATCATTACATCTCAAATACACCAGAGTAAGGCCAAGTGTGCACACCGAACAGTCTGGTGAGACGTAGGAGAACCCTAGGCAGGAGGCAAACCATGGTCCTATCTGCGGGGGGTGCCCTGGGCGAGGCGATCGCTGGGGTGTGGTCAGCACTGGCTTGCTGAACCTGGCCGGAAGGTCACTGCGTACCCTCTTGGCCGGGTGTGGCCAATGCTATAGCTGGTTTCACCTCGGTGATGGCTGCGCCCCTTGTAGAATCGTTTCAAAAGAAGAAGTCCTCATGATGCGTTGTATATTACTCAGCAAGAATCTTTATTAGTTGCTAAGGAGTCACATTTGAGTTCAACAAAAGTAAACAGAGTTGGACAGCTTACTTCCATGAGATGACAATTCGAGTATGACTCCAGATGGCTGTTTGCATAGTACCTATATAGTTCTGAATATAATGGGGGTGTGTGTGTGTGTGTGTGTGTGTGTGTGTGTGTGTGTGTGTGTGTGATTAGTCCGACATATAGCATCACTCTATGGTCATGTGAGTTATAACAATGTACAGTACATAGGATGTCAATTGTCACAGACAGTGTCCCATTGCGCGTGGTGTCTCACAAGACACAAGTCACATGTCCCAAATACCACAGAGTACACACAATATACTGCATACGGCAACAAAAATATCCTATATATCCCCCCTGGTTACACTCTAGTCTAGTGTAACCACCTAAAGGGGAGGTGAAACAAGAAAAAATCAAAACAAGCAAAAACAAGCAAAAACAATAATAATAATAATAAAATAAAATAAACAACAAAAAACAAAACAAAACTCTTAGATTCCCCTCAGATATCTAGGCACTGAACTTATCCAAAATCACATCTTCGGTTCAAACAAAATACACGGCAACATAACACATTGTAAAATCTTAATTTCAAAACACACTATAACACCATTACTGCAAATCACACCCCCAACCCAAGGCTCCACTCACACTGTCACAACAGAACTTAACCCATACTGGGCGGGAACCCCTTTTGGTGCACTATTATGCTTTTAGCAATTGAAAACAGCAGACCTACAAGCTCACACAAGCTTATAGATCCGAAAAATCATGAAAATGTAGTGAAAATCACAGGCCTAAACGGCCTAAGTCACCTAGTTGACGCACAAGACTTGTTGACTAGCGCAAGCTCGCAATTAATTTCCAATGGGAGCCTCATGGCCCGAAACATACGTCTGGCATGCAACATGTGGGTGGACCATATATACGTGTTTCCATATGATTCACAGGGGCTGTTTTTATTTTTTATTATTGATGTGTCCTGCTCTCACGGCCGGGCGTTTGTGCATGAACGGGGCCTTTGTCCCTTTACTGCCCCAGGGTCTGGCTGTGTGACATACAATAAGGACTAAGAAAGAACATATATTGAAAAAAAAAAGGAAGAGAAAGAGGAAACATTTCGGGAATGGCAGATGTACAGGGTCGCAGTAAAACCCAATTTGATGTGCTGTGAACTTGTATATCTGCTACTTTTCTGAATTCCTAAAGGTTCAATTGCTTGCTAATGTAATTACCGTTACGAAAAGGAGGGAAGGAAGGAGAGAAACTTCCTGCAACTGCAATTGGGTAATTACAGAGTGATTGTGTGATTTTGCGATTTTGGGGTTTTGGGGTGGATTAAGCATAGGAACACATGCCCAACATTGTGAGATTCTTAAATTTCTTTTTTTTTGCATTGAAATATGAGCCAGTCTTGGACGTTTTTTAAATAACATATGAGCCATCACAATGAATGGACGTTTGTGTACTCAGTGAGTAGATAACGCTTGAAAATGGTTAACACACATACTACACTGACCTCAGTACATTTTGCAATCATTGTGATGGGTTGTCCTGGGTGTAATAAAGACAGACCGACTGTGAATGATTATAGTGTGACATATAGACAATAAAAGGTACTAATCTTGATACAATTGTATGCCCTGTGTCTATATGAGGCTAGGACCGGCGAAAAGCCTAGAGGACAACACGTTCCACCTGGGAGACCACAACACGCTGACATCACCCCGCTGTCTACTGCACTGGCGTCACGCTGAACGAAATAACCTGCTCTTCAGACACTAAAGGCCTATTAGCTAGGCGGGAAATACCTGTTTTCAATGCACGATAGTTCAGTTGGTGATAGAAGCATGAAATTTGGCACAGATGTCCTTCATATGTCCCTAATCGATAATCAACCTCGGGCCACGCAGAATTCAAAATTTTTCAAGGTGGCCCGCCAGTTTTAAAAATGGCTGCAACTGTAAATAGTACGTTTTGGACTATTAGCTAGGCGGGAATGGGGATGATAGTTCAGTTGGTGATGCAAGCATGAAATTTGGTACAGATGACCTTTATATGACCATAATCGATAATCAACCTCGGGCCACGCAAAATTCCTCCATTTTCCAAGATGGCCGCCAGAAATTGCATAAATGTACATCTGCTCATGGTTAATCCACAGTTGGCGATACAAGCATGGAATTTGGTACAGATGACCTTTATATGACCATAAGTGATAATCAACCTCGGGCCACGCAAAATTCCTCCATTTTCCAAGATGGCCGCCAGTTTGCAATTGGACAGCTAGGCGGGAATAGAGGTGATAGTTCAGTTGGTGATACAAGCATGAAATTTGGTACAGATGACCTTTATATGACCATAAGTGATAATCAACCTCGGGCCACGCAAAATTCCTCCATTTTCCAAGATGGCCGCCAGTTTGCAATTGGACAGCTAGGCGGGAATAGAGGTGATAGTTCAGTTGGTGATACAAGCATGCAATTTGGTACAGATGACCTTTATATGACCATAAGTGATAATCAACCTCGGGCCACGCAAAATTCCTCCATTTTCCAAGATGGCCGCCAGTTTGCAATTGGACAGCTAGGCGGGAATAGAGGTGATAGTTCAGTTGGTGATACAAGCATGAAATTTGGTACAGATGACCTTTATATGACCATAAGTGATAATCAACCTCGGGCCACGCAAAATTCCTCCATTTTCCAAGATGGCCGCCAGTTTGCAATTGGACAGCTAGGCGGGAATAGAGGTGATAGTTCAGTTGGTGATACAAGCATGACATTTGGTACAGATGACCTTTATATGACCATAAGTGATAATCAACCTCGGGCCACGCAAAATTCCTCCATTTTCCAAGATGGCCGCCAGTTTGCAATTGGACAGCTAGGCGGGAATAGAGGTGATAGTTCAGTTGGTGATACAAGCATGAAATTTGGTACAGATGACCTTTATATGACCATAAGTGATAATCAACCTCGGGCCACGCAAAACTCTTCCATTTTCCAAGATGGCCGCCAGTTTGCAATTGGACAGCTATGCGGGAATAGAGGTGATAGTTCAGTTGGTGATACAAGCATGAAATTTGGTACAGATTACCTTTATATGACCATAAGTGATAATCAACCTCGGGCCACGCAAAATTCCTCCATTTTCCAAGATGGCCGCCAGTTTGCAATTGGACAGCTATGCGGGAATAGAGGTGATAGTTCAGTTGGTGCTACAAGCATGAAATTTGGTACAGATTACCTTTATATGACCATAAGTGATAATCAACCTCGGGCCACGCAAAATTCCTCCATTTTCCAAGATGGCCGCCAGTTTGCAATTGGACAGCTAGGCGGGAATAGAGGCGATAGTTCAGTTGGTGATACAAGCATGAAATTTGGTACAGATGACCTTTATATGACCATAAGTGATAATCAACCTCGGGCCACGCAAAATTCCTCCATTTTCCAAGATGGCCGCCAGAAATTGCATAAATGTACATCTGCTCATGGTTAATCCACAGTTGGCGATACAAGCATGAATTTTGGCACAGATGTCCTTAATATGTCCCTAATCGATAATCAACCTCGGGCCACGCAGAATTCCAGTTTTTCACAGACTTGCACTACTGTCACAATGGGAAATGCAGTACTTTGCAACTTGGATGAGCAAGATGTGTCTGTCTTACAAGGTTGCACTCACGAGGAAGCTGACACAAGGATGTTCCTTCATGCAGCCTATGCTGCAAATCATGGTGTGTCAGATGCTCATCTGCAGCTCAGATACTGACGTTGTCCTAGCAGTTTCCCTTTTTCAAAGTCTTGGCTTGAAAAAGCTGTGGATTGACTTTGGACGGGGGAAAGACCGCAGATGGATCCCAATTCAAGAAATTGCATCAGCTATGGGATCAAAGACATCAGGTCTTTCCTTCTTCCATGCATTCAGCGGATGAGATACTGTTTCGTCCTTCCATGGAAAGGGGAAAAGGTCAGCATGGCAGACATGGAATGTGTTTGACAAAATATCCCCAGTCTTTACCAAATTAGGTTCAACACCTGTTGCAGTAACCGATGAAGACATGCAAGTCCTTGAGGAGTTCGTAGTACTCATGTACGATAAAAGTAGTTCCTACAAGGCAGTGAATGAGGCACGACTGGACTTGTTTGCTAGAAAGCAGCGATTATATGATTGCATTCCACCAACAAGTGCCGCTCTAAAGGAACATTGCAAGAGAGCTGCATACCAAGCAGGACATATATGGGGCCAGTCACTCTTGTGCAGTCCTGTTTTGCCAAGTCCAATCCACTGGGGATGGCACCAGACGGACAGAACCTGGCTTCCACACTGGACAGATCTTCCAGCAGTGGCCAAATCATGCCAGGAGCTGACGCGATGTGATTGCAAAAAGGAATGTTGTGGCCGCTGCAAATGTTTTAAGTCTGGGCTTATTTGCACACACCTCTGTGGTTGCAGTTGCTAGATTGCTAACAAAAAAATAAAAAAGCACTAAGCTTTATGGGATGCAAGTTTGTGTATGGTGATATAATAATATTTAACATATGTCACCCTATTTGAACTTAGGTCATTCAAAAGCTACAAAATCACTTTAAAATGTAAAAAATAAAATAAAATAAAAAAATGGGCTGAATATACAGAAACCTCCCCGTGGTGCAGCCTGGGAAACACTGGTTGAATATACATCCAAGAGGACAGAATATGATACTGCCAGTAGGCCAATCTCTATATACTTATTACTTACCTACCTACCTACTTGTAGGTAGGTAGGTAAGTAATAAGTAATAAGAGATAAGAGAATAAGAGAATAAGAGAATAAGAGAATGTGCCATAAATGGATTCTGTGTATGGTAATTTACAAATACATGTGTTACAAGTTCATGTGGAATAACCATATAGGCCTATATTTCTGCAAATTTTCGGCAGCCATATTGAAAAACGTATAGGTCCAATTGCAAACTGGCGGCCATCTTGAAAAATGCGTTGCCTAATGTTGATTATCAATTAGGGTGGTATAATGGTAATCTGTGCCAAATTTTATGCTTGTATCACAAACTGTGGATTAACCATGAGCAGATGTACATTTATGCAATTTCTCAGCAGCCATATTGAAAAATATGGCGCCATATTGGAACCTAATGTTATTGTTTTATCTCACTTGGTAGAAATACCTCCAGGACATATCTTATACCAAAATTAGGGGAAATTCTAAGTTTTATAGTCTTCAGACTATGGGCCGTGTTCGTTTCCACTGAACTCGCCATGATAACGCAGGACTTTGAGGCAACGTGACATGACCTTGGGGAGATATGCCAGGAACACACACTTACACAAACACATGGGAAATGAACTTTCCACCGAACTGTTCTCATGGACACACATGTCTTACACACAACCGCCTTCTACCCCCCCCCCCCCCCCCCCCCCCGGCAGCTAGGTATCTTTTTTTTCCTACCCCCGCGCAGCCCATCCCTTCGATGGCTTGCGTAGGAAGAGAGCTTTTTTGTGCCTGGCCCAAGCCCCCGACCCTAAACAAACCCCCCACCCAAGCTTCCGTGCCTACACAATGCAACTGTATGTGTTATGATGTCTTCATCCCCCCCCCCCTCCATCTGCTCCCCCCCCCCCATCCCCCATTCTCTCTTTCTTTCTTTTTTTCTATGATGCAAGAAAGATGTATTTGGCGCTGCACTGCGGCGACATGGACTAGGGTTACGCTTGCATGCGGGCCCTTTGTCTAAGACAAATTTCTTCCTCGGGAGACTAATAAAGTATACAATACAATACAATTTCCCGCCGTATGTCCAATTGCAAACTGGCGGCCATCTTGGAAAATGGAGGAATTTTGCGTGGCCCGAGGTTGATTATCACTTATGGTCATATAAAGGTCATCTGTACCAAATTTCATGCTTCTATCACCAACTGAACTATCACCTCTATTTCCCGCCATATGTCCAATTGCAAACTGGCGGCCATCTTGGAAAATGGAGGAATTTTGCGTGGCCCGAGGTTGATTATCGCTTATGGTCATATAAAGGTCATCTGTACCAAATTTCATGCTTCTATCACCAACTGAACTATCATCTCTATTTCCCGCCTAGCTATATTCATAGTCTGGATTTTCGGTGATGAGGTGACCACCGCTCCGGTGGTGAGCTGACCACCGGAGCTGAAATAACATTGAGCGGTGGTGAGTAAAAACAGAGAGATGGGCTGGAGCGGTGGCGGTGGTTTGCTCTTCACCGTGGCTCGTGACGTCATGTTGTAGTTCGGTGGTCACCTAACCACCGTAAATCCAGACTATGTATGAGCCTTAAGGTGGACTGAACATGTGTTGATGTGAAACTGAGAACAATATTTGATTCATATACACATTGTAAAGGAGGTTCAGTGGTTGGTTTTTCACAATATAGCAGTATTCAGATAGAACATTGATAAAGGGTGCTAGTGATCAGCAAAGGGGTGGTGCTGGTTGGGTTGTTGTCTATAGTAGCCTATTGATTAATAAGGTGGTGGCAGTTGTATTAAGTTCAAGCATTTAAAATTGTACCCAGTCATTCTAATGGAAGATATGATGTGTACTTAATTGGTCAGTTCAACGAATTACATATAACACAAATTGAATGAAATAAAAATAATTAATAGCGGAACATTTCTCACGCAAAAAGTTGTAAAACCCATTTTTCTAATTCATTATTGGTGCTAAACGGTTAAAATTGGATAAGCAGATACTCAGATATTTTTTCATGCATGTCATATCATTGGAAAATATAATAGGCAAAGCAAGGTCATGACTAGGGCCAAACGGAATCTGCGGGTTTTTTTCTGGTTTTCTGCGGTGATTTCGGAGGAAAATCTGTGGGATTCTGCGGGGTGTTTTCTTTCCCTTTTAAGGTGTTAGACAGTTATCCAGTACTATAATCAATGTGGGCATCCTGTCCTCCCTGGCTGCCCACCACTCCACAGGACTGACATCAGCAGCATCACTCTTGTCCATGTGGATGTAGCGGTGCCATTCCTCATGCACGCCGAGCCCTCTCTGCCCTCTCTACCAATAAAAACGTATTAATTAAAAAAAAACATGCAACAAATAATAAATGAATAAATTACAAATACAACATTAAAATAATCATTCAGTAAGTCAGTCAGTCAGTGGCTTTCAGCCAGTCAGTCAGTCAGTCAGTCAGTGGTTTTCAGCCAGTCAGTCAGTCAGTCAGTGGCTTTCAGCCAGTCAGTCAGTCAGTGGTTTTCAGCCAGTCAGTCAGTGGCTTGTCAGTCAGTGGCTTTCAGCCAGTCAGTCAGTGGCTTTCAGTCAAGTCATTCAGCCAAGCAGCCAGTCAGTCAGTCAATTCCAGTCAGTCAGTCAGCCAGCTAGCCTGTGGCTTTCAGTCAGTCAGACAGTGCGTGGGGGTTCTGCTGCCGACAGTTGAACTTGACAATCATCTTAATGTTGTTTTCAGTCAGGCTCCGTCTGTACTGTGTAAGCAGCATAGTGTAGTGTGAGAAAAGTCTCTCAACATCCACTGAGGTAGTGGGGTGATGGAGGTACAGTGCTGCTATTGTGGACAGATTGGGCATCCTGTCCTCCCTGGCTGCCCACCACTCCACAGGACTGACATCAGCAGCATCACTCTTGTCCATGTGGATGTAGCGGTGCCATTCCTCATGCACGCCGAGCCCTCTCTGCATAGGGCAAGTCGATGGCAGCAACACAGGGGCCCTCGACGTCCCGCTGCACATGGGCTCTGCCCAAACAAACGGGACATTCCCGGTGGCCGTCACGGGGGTCCATGGCTGCCTGACAACAGCAGCAGACGTAGGAGGCCATAGCAGCTCAGTTACCGCCCACTCACAGCACGCGAACGTACCTAGGGATATGCAGGAAAACCCAAACCGCTTGCGAACAGCAGTATCAGGGGCCGCAATATACCGGTAAACAAACCTACTCACCGTACGCGCGCGTACTTGAGGGAGCCGAACGCCGAACCCAACCCGCTGCGAACAGTGTGGTAACAGGGTAATACTAGGCGAACTCAAAACACCCACTCACTATACATAAACGTATGAGAGGGGATTTAGGCTAACAAAAACCAACCCTGCCAGCTGCGGACAGCGTAGCACCAGGGGTAGCGAACAGCAATATGCACAATGTATTACAGTATTTAATCAAACGTCCACTCACTATACGCGAACGTATGAGGGGGAATAGTTAGCATAACAAACACAACCCCGCCAGCTGCGGACAGCGTAGCACCCGGGGTAGAAAATAGCCGTATGCAACACTTTATAAACAATATTAGCCAAACAGCGTCTACTCACTATACGCGCACGTATGAGAGGGACTGATTGTAACAAGGAACAAACCCTGCCCGCTGCGGACAGCGTAGCATCAGGGGTAGTAAATGGCAGTATGCACACAATACTAGCAACGTTAATCAACGTAACTCACCATACGCGAACGCATGAGAGGGAATAATCAGCAACACAAAAACCAAACCCCGCCGGCTGCGGACAGCGTAGCATGAGGGGTAGTAAACGGCAGTATGCACAAATACTAGCAATGTTAATCAACGTAACCCACCATACGCGAACGTATGAGAGGGACTAGTTGTAACCAAACAAGCCCTGCTAGCTGCGGACAGCGTAGCACCAGGGGTATTAAACAGCAGCATGCCAAAATAATAGCAATGCTAAGCAAGTATACTCCCTATACGCGCACGTATGAGAGGGGAATTAGGAAACCCAAAACAACCCTGTAGGCTGCGGACGGCACCGGGGGTAGAACATAGTAGCATGCACAAATAACAGCAATGTTACTCAGTATACTCACTATACGCGCACGTATGAGAGGGACTGGTTGTAACAACACAAACCCCGCCCGCTGCGGACAGCGTAGCACCAGGGGTAATAATAGCAATATGCAATAATAGCAATGTTAACAAACGTACACCCACTATACGCACACGTATGAGGGGAACTAGTTGTAACAAAAAACAAACCCCGCCCGCTGCGGACAGCGTAGCACCAGGGGTAATAATAGCAACATGCAAAATAATAGCAATGTTAACAAACGTACACCCACTATACACGCACGTATGAGGGAAACTAGTTGTAACAACAAAACAAACCCCGCCCGCTGCGGACAGCGTAGCACCAGGGGTAACAATAGCAATATGCAGAATAATAGCAATGTTAATCAAGTATACTCACCATACGCGAACATATGAGAGGGGGATTAGCAAGACCAAACACAAAACCTGTAGGCTGCGGACAGCACCAGGTGTATCAATGGCAGTATGTAGCAGAGTATAACAATCCAACTCAGTGACTGAAGGGATTAAACAGCTTCTTCTCCCCCACTTACAATACACTCAGTATGAAGGGAGGACAAGTTAAGAAATCTCACTTAGTGACTCCACTAGAATCAACTAATGTGGATAACTACAGTCTACATCGCATGTGAAGGAACCCACGCGGAATTGACCGGAATGCCACCAACTTGGATGGAACCTGTCAGTTTCCCCCCGCAGCTGCAAACAGCGCAGCGACGGGTACAAACAACAACATTAAAATCGCCGTGTCACGGCCGTTCCGTAACAACGGAACTCTTAAGGTAGCCTAACTGACGGGAAACCCTGTAGGCAACCCAACAAGTATACCACAACGTGTTACAGTTTAGCATAGCAAACAAACACAGTCGGCTATAAAGTCACACAAACACTGCAACCCACAGGGACGCCAGGCGCCTGCACCGAAGTGTACGGGTTTCCAAAGCAGTGAGTGTGGAAAAAAAGACTACTAGCGAAAGCCAAGCAGTCAGCATTAACAGTAGATCTCAAAGATACAATACCATTAATACTTACCTTCCAGATCTCATGAGGCGAGAGAGGCAAAGAGGCGGAGCCGGCCGCACCGGCTGGAACTTATACGGTGAGACCGCCTCCTACGGGTCATGTGGGCATGACTATTTTGATATATTTGATCTCGAAAAGAGGAAGATGAGGGCATCATTCGTTGTTCTGACCGAGTGACGGTCAGAGTGAGGTCGATATAGATCTGCAAGCTGTCGACATGCCATCGAGCGGCATGTTGATTGTTTATATGTCTGTTCTTTTGGTTAGGCAACGCACATTACACGTGGTATGTGGGTTTGAGAGGCAATGATTAATGTAAACGATACAGTAACGTAGTAGATTATAGCCATGTTGACAGTTGACATAATACGCCCTTCGGGTGGCGAATCCTAGTTACATTGCAGCGCAATATCGGAAGAAGGAAGTTGCGGGAGTTGACAGACTCCACTTCATGTTTCAGCCGTGTTTTTAAACGTAAATGTAGTAACGGATGGGCTATTATTATTATTATGTGTTGTTAACTTGTTTTGTAGTATTAGTGATGCTGAAAGCAAACTACACATGCATGCACGGCTTTGCGCACGCACACACACACACACACTGATGCGAGGTTACTAGCTATGAGTCTCTGGTGGGACTGGGAAATAAATAATGCGCGGAAGAACTTGGCATCCGACGCGTTTACAATCGTGTGTGTGTGTGTTCAACGGTGTCTCTCTCTCTCTCAAAAATAACGAGCGACCCGATACAATAATAATCATCAGTGTTGCGTGCCCTGGCCGTGCTGTAGATAATAAAGTACAAATAAAAACGAGATGATCACCTTCCCAGCGGAGCCGCAGCGGCCAGCGAGTGGGGGAAAAAAAGACGGTAAACATATATGCCCGCCCCTATCCAACCAGCAGCCTCAAAGCTACTGCGGAATGAAATGATGGGATTTCAAAGTATCGTCTTTCGTCTGTAATATGTTTGTATTGTTGAGACAGTCACAATGAATGAACTGCCTATATTTTATGTGTCCAACAGATGGCGTAGTTTCACGTGAATTAACTCATTCGGAATGACCATTTCCCATGTAAACTCGCGGCAAAAACCATTACATCGGATGTATTTTATTCGGAAGTATTTATTCGGAATGATCACCCTTCATGTAAACGTAGCCAATGGCTACGTTTACATAGACAGTTAAATCCCCTTTTCATTCAGAATAAAGTTAAATCCTATTAAAAGTTGTCATGTAAACACCTACAAAAACTTAAATCGGAATGAAAATGGCCAATCTGATTTAAACTTAGATCTGATGTAACTGACCGGTTTATTCCATTTTTAAATCCTATTGAAACAATTGTGGACTCATGTAAACACTCATTCGGATTTAAGTTAATTCTGGTCTTTCTGTGCATGCTTGTTTCCATGTAATTGGTATGGCTATATTATGCTCTTTTTTGTGATTAATTAAAAGAAACTAGACATGTTTAATTTCACATCTCTGAGTGCAACCTCTCATAGGCTACAGGATACATCAAATATAAAGAAATCTATAAGAGGCACTCATACCAATGTTTCCACATCAAAGAGCGGTATCTAACAGTGCTAAACCTAGGATTGGTCAACACCTTAATCACGTTATTATGTGACGCATCAAGTCTGCTTTTAAAGCTGAACATAAGGTTTCTCAAGAGAGCCTGGAAGGTGGTTAGACCAAAGTCGCAGAAGAGCTGACTAGCACTGCCCACCCCTAGGTTGCTTCAGGAGAATGACGAGAGCATCATTATAAGCCACCTTTAGCTTGCGCAGACTCTCTTTTTTTATAATTCACCCATAAGGGTGCAGTACGCTCTAAATAGGTTCACCTTGACCTTAACTGAGCAGTAGTGAAATTTCCTGGCTAACATATTAGCTTGGGCATAGATAATTCTTCGCTGCCGGTACATGTCAGCATCATCTTCCATCTTATCAGTAATGATGTGCCCCAAATATTTTGTTACATACAGAGAGGGTTTGATCCGACAAGTAGAATACTGGAAAATGTTGTTTCTGATCCTAATTGGTCCTGCAAATGACTACCACACTCTTTTTGGCATTGTATATGACACCATACGTGACTCCATAATCAGAGCAAATGTTCAGTAGCTGCTGGAACCCAGCACTACACAGGGAAACAATGGCCAAATCATCAGCATACCTAACATGGTTGATCAAGGTGTTACCTATCATGCAGCCAGTCTTATGTGATGATGCTACATTCCTGAGTGAGGTCTCTCATACATGCACCTGTAACTGTGGGGCTGCAGCAATGTTGAAGGAGGTGAGTAACAATGCGCGCACTGCGCCTTTCCAACAACAACAACAACAACAACACAGAGGACGAGGAGGGGCACGAGGCAGCGGCGGCTTCCAGGCGTCACGGCATCACGCTGGGGAAACAAAGTGCTTCAGGTGTGTAAGGGACCACCTGACCAGCGCACACTGTGCGGCCAGGCAGGCAAAATGCAGGAACTGCCAGAAGATTGGGCACTTTGCCGTTGTGTGCCGCTCTGCGAGAGTGAATGAGCTGACAACGATGGAGCAGCATGACGGGTACAACGGTTAAAATGACGGACACTTCCTTGGTGAGGTTAAAACATCATACCTCTATGTGATGGATTCCAATAGGCCATGGACTGTTAAGTTAAACGTCTGTGACATTCCTGTCACTTTCAAGATCGACACTGGAGCAGATGCAAGCGTGATTTCAGACAATGCATTCCATCAGCTCAAACGCCTGCCCCGGTTGTCCAGCAACCACGAAGCTTTCGAGAGCCCCGGAGGTAGGCTTAACTGTCTTAACTTTTCTCTGCTGCAACCAAGTACAAAGGTCGGAAATACAAGTTCGACATCCATGTGATCAAGACAGCTCATGGCAGCAACCTGTTGGGCCGTGATGTTGCGGCGGCGATGGGACTTGTGAAGAGAGTGGGGCGGATCTGGCGGAGAGTGGGGCAGACCTGGGCCTAAAATAAAGCCTGTGAAAATATCACTGCGGGACGATGCTGTCCCATACAGCATTACTATAGCAAGAAGGGTGTCTGCCCCCCCTGCTTACCAAGGTCAAGGCTGAACTGGACACCGACAGAGTGGTGCGCTCCCATAGTTCCAGTTCCCAAGAAAACTGGGGAGGTGAGGATCTGTGTTGATCTGAAAAGACTGAACACGGCTGTGAAGAGGGAGAGATTTGTTCTGCCGACATATTACCGAAGCTGGCAGAGTCTCGAGTGTTCTCCCTGCTCGACGCGGCGAGTGGCTTCTGGCAAATTCCACTAGAGAGAGACACAGCCAAACTGACCACGTTCATCACCCCAGTGGGTAGGTTATTTTTCAAGCGCCTTCCTTTCGGGATCTCCAGCGCACCGGAGATCTTTCAGAGAGAAATGTCAGTGCTGTTCAGAGGCCAGGAGGGAGTAGAGATCTACATGGATGACGTCTTGGTCCATGGCAGGGACGACACAGAGCACGAGGAGAGACTACAGAACGTTCTACGTATCATGGAGAGCGCTGATCTGAAGCTCAACGACAATAAATGCTTCCTGCGGCAGAAACAGTTTAACTATTTGGGGCATCGGATCGACAGTGAAGGCATCCAGCCTGACCCCTCAAAAGTAAGCGCCATCACAGGGCTACAGCCACCATGTGACGTGCCAGGCTTGAGAATGTCGTTCTGGACGTTGCATTCAATAAGGTGAAGTGACTCATCTCTACCGCACCTACACTGGCATTCTACGATGTGAACGAACCCATGATAGTGAGTGCAGACGCAAGCGGCTACGGGCTGGGCGGACACGGCTTTCCAGACAGCCATTGTCTGTGATCCTGAGTGAAGTGTCGGAACTGACCAGTGATGTTTAAGCGTTTGAGGATGCAGCTCACGAGGCGTGGCCTGTGTCACCATCCAAACTGGAAAGGATCAAGCGAGAGACAAGAGCGGACCACGACCTGCTGGTCGTGAGCAGACTGATCAAAGAGGGATGGCCAAAGTACGTGGGCAGTGTACCAGCGCAAGGCTAAGCATATCACCACTGCGGTCACAGCCTGTCAACATCAAAGGGTCTTGTGCTGTACGGAGACCGCATAGTGATCCCTCACAGTATGAGAAAAGAGATACTCCACCGGCTGCACGACGGACACCAAGGCATCACTTTCTCAGTGCAGAGAAAGGGCACACATGAGTGTGTCGTGGCCCAGGCTGGAGATTCAAGACCTGGTGACACAATGTCCCGAGTGCATGCGAGTCAGACCTACACAGAGAAGGGAGCCTCTGATTACAACACCACTGCCACAGGGACCCTGGAAAACGATCTGTGCGTATGAGAAACAAAACTACTTGGTACTATTATTCTTGCTACATAGAAATAGCTCATATGCCTGACATGAAGAGCGAAGAGAACAGCGAAGAGAACATGTTCTCGTCTGAAGAATATCTTCTCCAGGTGGGGCTGTCCAGACGAGCTCCACACATATAACGCCAAGCAGTTCACGAGCAAAGTGTTTGAAGATGTCACCGTTGCCTACGACTTTAAACTCGTCACCTCTAGCCCTTACTATCCTCAAGCCAAAGGTGCGGCCGAGAGGGCGGTACAGACAGCGAAGAAGATTCTGCGTCAGGATGACCCGTTTCTGGCTCTCATGAGCTACAGGGCTACTCCAATACAAGCCAC
This sequence comes from Protomyctophum bolini, assembly GCF_963924005.1. Classification (NCBI taxonomy): domain Eukaryota; kingdom Metazoa; phylum Chordata; class Actinopteri; order Myctophiformes; family Myctophidae; genus Protomyctophum; species Protomyctophum bolini. Next base: position 34,225,385 of record NC_137882.1, read on the forward strand.
GGGTGCCAGTCCTGCACAGCTGATGATGGGCCGTCAGATCAAAACGGCGGTGCCTACGGTCGATAAAGTGCTTTTGCCTAAATGGCCCAACTTCACAAAGGTGCGTAAAGCTGATGCCAAGGTGAAGAGGGACTACAGGCAGGCCTACAACCGGCGCTCCGGCGCCAGAGCACTTCCACCTCTCGGCCCGGGACAGAGCGTGGCGGTGAAACTCGACAGTGAGTCCGGCTGGACGACGGCGGCTACAGTTCAACAGCTGCACCCGGCTCCGAGATCCTATCTGATCCAGACAGACCGTGGGACCCTGCGGTGAAACAGGCGCCACCTACGACCGACATTCCTTCCTGGGGAGGCGGAGAACGCGGATGTGGGCGAGCAGCCACCTCCACCCCAGCTTTACACCTCCAGACTCGCCTGCCAGGGGAGCCGTGTCGCCTGCTAGAGAGACTGTTTCTCCTGTTCGTGAGCCTGTCCCAGCGGAGCCTGAGGGTTGTCTTCCAGAACCGGCCCAGGTCACTTCTAGGGGCAGAGTCATCCGTCTGCCTGAGCGGTTTAAAGACTTTGTGTGTCAGTGACTTATAGCTTGCCGTTACGTAGCAGAATAACCTCCGGCAGCTATAGAGGTGACTGGGTGGTCTACCCCATAACCTCAGTAGAAAGACGTCACTTGTTCAATGTTGGTTTGTGCGTTGCTGTGCCTTTCTGTTCTACTTCTACTACTTGCCTTTCTAAAAAAGGGAAAAAAGGAAAAAGTATTGTTTATTGTTTTGTATTGCAGCGCTTTGATTAACAGTTCTACTGCAAATCACGCTTTACACACATTTTAATCAAATATTCTACGCTGCCTAGATTATTTTATTACCTTAAGAGCATACGCTGAAGTATTTGGGCTTTTGATCTGTGAAAATCTAGCGAAAAAAGGTTCGTCCGTTTGTTATGAACGATCGCACCACCCGCAATCTTGGTGCGCCACAAGACCGCACCACAAGACCCTCCTACATGAGGCGTTGTACCCCGTTAATTTGCATTGGCCTCAATTTCCCAGAAGCCCACAGCATGTGTTGTTTTCCGGTTTCGTCATCATAACACGAAGGTCTCGTCTCCAGCTCCGCTGCAAAGACAGAGTTCCTTTTTAATTATTAAAATACGGCAGATTAAACACATAAAACAAAAGGCGGGAATGTCGTATTACACACGGTGGAACCCTGGATTAAACAATTAGCGCTACTATATATATATTGTGGCCACAGTGTTGTTCTAGCATTGTTTAAGAGTACATGTTATTTGCAGATCTGAAAGGACAATACACTGATTTTGTATTCACCAGTATACACTGTCTCTGACTCAAAGGAGGGGAGATGTCATGTGAATGAATCTACTGACGGAACAATGTGTGTTTAAGCCCGGACAGTATTGAGAGGCGCACGCGCCGGAAGTAATAGAACTACATGTGATGATAACAACAGAGATATACAAGTGTGAACGAACTAACGAAGCCAAATAAATACTACCTCTACAGTTAAAGTACGTTGTCAAGAGTTGCTCATTATATCGGTCATAACCTGCACATGGGAACCACTACATTTAACCCCTTGTTGGAGACAAATCTGGGTTGAACGTGTTGGTCTGGTGTTATGATCATGGTCATGGACTTTGTTGACATTAAGGAAGTATTTTGATGTCCAACGGTATAAAAGGTCAATGCCTAAAACAGTGTTACAATCGAGAAATAATCTACCTAAGGCAAAATGTCCAAACGTTTTGCTCCATGTTTATATAGGTTTTACATACAAAAGATAATCAATATAAAAACGTTAATCGTTGGTGGTCTTTAATCAGTCATGTTGATATTGTCAGATTATGTGATTCCAATGTTTTAGTATCTATCACTTGTCATTGCGTGGATTAGAATGAAGGATATCTGTGTTATATCATGTCAACTCAAATGGGTTCATGGGGAAAATGTGCATTTATTACAATACAATTAACCACTTCTTCCCTGTATTTCTCATTAGCTTTCTTACTAGCTTCATTTTGACCCAAGCATTTGCCCCTAACTGCAACTAAGGGGTTCCCCCCCTGTATGAGTGTCAATGGGCTTTTCCCTTTCATGAGTCCTCATGTGTTTTTTTAGATCACGATTGATAGCAAAGTCTTTACCACACATGTTACAAGTTAAAGGCTTCTCACCTGTATGAGTCTTCATGTGTTTGTTTAGATGAGGAATCTGAGAAAAGCCTTTACCACACACGTTACAAGTAAAGGGCTTTTCCCCTGTATGAATACGCATGTGTGTTTTTAGCTGACCATTACTAGAAAAGCCTTTACCACACACGTTACAAGTAAAGGGCTTTTCCCCTGTATGAATACGCATGTGTGTTTTTAGCTGACCAATGTGAGTACAGCCTTTACCACACACGTTACAAGTAAAGGGCTTTTTTCCTGTATGAATATGCATGTGTACATTTAATTGATTTTGCTGAGCAAAGCCTTTACCACACACATTACAAGGAAAGAGCTTTAACCCCATGTGAGTCCTCATGTGTATTTTTAGTTGCCTACTAGAAACGCAGCCTCGACCACACAAGCTACAAGTACCCCCTGTATGTTTCTTCATGTGTGATTTTAGATGCCAACTCGTAGGAAAACCTTCACCACACACTTCACAAGTAAGTGATGAATTTAAATGAATTGAAATGAAGTGTTCCTTTAGAGCAAAATTTCTAGCATAACCTTTGCCACAAACATGGCAAGTAAAGGGCTTTTCTCCTGTGTGAGTTCTCATGTGGTTTTTTAGATCACCATCCTGAGAACAGCCTTTACCACACACATCACAAATAAAGGGCTTTTCCCCTGTATGAGTCCTCATGGAGTGAGTTTGTTTTGATGATTTCAGGTCCTGGGACAGCTTGCTGCTCAAAGACAATCTCTGTCCTTCCACATGTTGAGTCTTGTGTGATTTCAGTGTGTTTGAAGTTGACTGACCTTCACTGGTCTCCAACCAATCATCACTGTCTTCAGTGTAATATTGAGTTGACTGATCTTCACTGTTCTCCCACTCACTGTCTTCAGTGTCAGATTCAGAACAGTGTGAAGAGAGGAGCTGGCCGTCACTAGTTGGCTGTGATGTTCCACAGTCCTCTACATCAGCTTGTGTTTTCATGTGTTGAGTTGAAGTGCTGGCTACAGGCTCTGTCTCTCTGTTTTCATCATCATGACCATCTTCACTTTTCACTGCTAGTAATGTCAACGTTGACTCATCAGACTCCTCTGGTCTTTGAAGTAGCTCCTCTTGTTCCTCTTTAATCTGTGGAGGTTGTGGTTCCTCCTGGACCAGACTGGAGCTCCTCTCCTGTTGTTCATTGAAAACCTCCTCTTTACACACAGGGCGGTGTGGGGCGGCTAGAAATAAAGACAAAAAAACATCACACTCATGTGAAGTGAAGGGGTGCTCTCATCATCATACATCCTCATACATCACATCCCGTGCTCATACACATAGACACACAAAACTCGACATTACATTGTTGAGCCCCTTGTCCTTTGGACAAGAACTCACTTGTCCGAGTAAATATTAGTCATTATTTATTTTATTCTCCTGAATAAAGTCTCCTGGCGGTACTCCTAGTGAGAGCAGGAGTGGACCTGGTGAGACGTAGGAGGGGCCCGAACAGGAGTCAACCCACAGAGCCTAGTCCCTCCACATGCCAGAATTGTACCTCCCAGTCCCAGCAGAGTAGTTCCGGAGTGGATTCAACGGATTGTGTGGCTCTGGTCTTTCCCTAGTGGGTCTGATCGAGGGTATCTACTGGGACATAAGTCGGGACTTGATCATCCCGGCTGGGTCACCTGAGTGAGGGGTATGATGTTCGCGAGACCCGAAACCCAGATGACCTTGGGATACATCACTGAGGATACGTCCCAGGTGCATCCAAGCAATGCAGCGCTTGCACACATGCCCTCTAGGCCGCACACAGAAGCCTGTGTGCTGCCTTATTGGCTGCATGGCAGCCAATCGGGCACTATGTCCTTTTTTGGGAAACACAACATTATAGACATACAAAAACTAGACTAGAGCACAGCCTCATTGCACACGTAAGGCCTCCTGCATGAAAACATTTAAGCAAACCCGTTTTTCCTAAAGCCTTTTTAGCCTACACACCCGTCGACCTGTGGCAGTAGTAACACATTTTGCAGGTGAATTAGTATGTTACAATACTAATTCACCATTGAGCAGCCTGCCCTGCACCGAATGTCACATGATAGAACAACATCTATCTATGATAGAAAAACATCTATCTGCATAAAAGATGAATAGTCTATCAGCAAAATTACCAATTGATTATCTAGGTTATATATAAAGAAAATTATATAAAAACGATTGTACAATAAAATATTGTTATCGTGATATTGGCTGAAATTGGCAAAAAACTAAAACAAATCTAGACAAACAACATTTAAACAGGCAGGCAGTTAAAACAATAGGATAGTAGCAAAGAGCATACAACAGTGGCAAATCAGGCAAGGACAGTGGTACAAAAATAAGAACAGATATTTTAAAACTCAACTAAAAGCAAGAGTGAAGAGGTGAGTCTTAAGCTGTGTCTTAAAGATGTCTATAGTCTGTCTGAGCTGTAGTGGTAGTTAGGCCAGCAGTGGAGGACCTGGGGGGGGGGCATACTGTATCTTTGCAGACAATCATGGAGATAAGAAGGTGCAAGACCATTACGAGCTTCATAATTACATTATAAAATCAATCCTAAAAACCACAGGGAGCCAGTGCAGTGAGGTTAAAACCGGAGTAATTTGATCTGTCATCTTACTTTTGTTAAAAGTCTAGCTGCCACATTTTGTACAAGTTTCAATATTCCTGTTGTTTTCTTTGGCAAGCCAGAAAAAAGGGCATTGCAATAGTCAAGTCGAGAGAAGACAAAGGCATGGATCAGTGTTTTGGCATCTTCTAAAGACATATGTGACCAGGGACAGTGGTTTAATATACAAGGGGGCATTTTTTATTTTTCAGTTCTTTACATATTATGAAACTGCACACTGTAACCTTTCATATGATGTATTGCTCATTGAAATTGGGGGGGAAATGAAGAAGATATGACCATTTGAAACCTAGTGAATCAGAAATGTCAAAATAGAGCATTCCACCTTCAAAGATTTCAGCAGTGATCTGTGACTTTAGGGGGCGCTGTTTTCCCTTCATTCCTCCATTAGTCAACAAGCAGTGTTGCCATGTCCGCTTATTATAATTAGTTGACCTTGTTTCCAAAGAAAGATAATGCATAGGCCTACTGTACCAATAAGTCTACACAATTAGATAATGTTGTTATCTTGATAGTTTTCCTGTTATCTCTCCTTTTTTAAATAGGCTACTGTATTTATTTGGCATTTTGTAGTATGAAAAAACGATTATTTTGGGCTTGTTTTCATATACCGGGTTGCTTATTTCTCAGAACCTGGCAACCCCGCGACGATAGCTTTTAGCAACATTTAGCATTATATTGTTATCAATCCTGCAGCTAAAACAAGTACATATCGCGCTATATTACATATCGATGTGATCTGTGTTATTATGACTTTAATTTTCATGGCAGGTACATTCCAAAGCAACTAATAATAGCCACGTTATGGTGACAATTTTACAATGTTTACATTAAATTAATCCAAGTCTTCTTCTTCTGCTATTGGAAACAGGAAGCCATTTTCAGCATGTCCCTTTGTTATGATTCACCAGTGCCCCTTCTGGAACATTAGCTTTAGGCGGACCGAAAATTAACACACTTTTTACAAAATACAATGGTTAATACTTCTTTCTCTGCTATTTCTTTTAGCCAGTTAGTAAAAGACTAGTATTATCTTCAAAAACGATTGTGTACAAAAGGCGGATTTTAGCGGAATTTGCATACTTTAGCAGGAAAGCTGTATTTTCTGGTTAGCATTGGTTAGCATTGGTTAACCCAATCGTTATAACATTAGACATAGTGACATGTTTAAGCAATTACAACGACTTAATGACACTAAAACGACTTTCTGATGGAATAAAAACATTCTTTAACATTCCAACTGTGTTAATGTGGCTAAAAACGAAAACCACCAAAAAAAATAATAATTTGTATTTTGGTCATTTGTACAGTTTCAATACTGCCGAGTTGTGGTTGAAAATACTGGCACTGGTCACATATATGCTCTAATTCGTGAGATGCTTCGAAGATGAGAAAAGGCAGTCTTGGTAGCCTGATTAATGTGCACATTAAAATTCAGCTCAGCATCGATAAGAGGTTATTTACCGTGAACATGCTTTCTACAAACAGGTTACCGAGACTATCCTCTGTAACCTGGTATTCTACTATTATTAACACAAACATTAAATGCCATTGATAATGAATGGTCAGTTTCTAGTGTTTATCCCAACACAAACATTAAATGCCATTGATAATGAATGGCCAGTTTATAGCGTTTATCCCAACACAAACATTAAATACCATTGATAATGAATGGCCAGTTTCTAGTTTTTATCCCAACACAAACATTAAATGCCATTGATAATGAATGGCCAGTTTCTAGTGTTTATCCCAACACAAACATTAAATGCCATTGATAATGAATGGCCAGTTTCTAGTGTTTATCCCAACACAAACATTAAATGCCATTGATAATGAATGGCCAGTTTGTTAAAATAAAGTGTTGAAATAAAGCCACTTTTGGACTTAATTTCTTTGTAGGCATTTTGAAAATCATGTTGTACTTTTTACTTGTACGTGTACTTTGTAATTTTTACTATTATACTTAAGTACATTTTACACTGGGTACTTTTTGTACTTAAGTACATTTCATTTGAGGTACTTTTATACTTTTACTTAAGTAACTTTCTTAATGGGTACTTTATACTTTTACTTAAGTAATTTTCAAGTAGAGAATCAGTACTTCTACTTAAGTAAAATGTTTTTTGTACTTTTTCCACCACTGGCGATGGGGGTGTTAAAAACTGCTCGCGGTGTGTTCAGAAAAGCCTGAGTAGACGATAAACAATTATGTTGAAAGTGAAATATCCCTTAAAACAGCACATACCTATACGGTACAACTTTACAACAGGTTGCATCATTGCATCAAACGGTCCACGTCCCTCGTCCGTCTCTGGCTGTTCCTCTGAAAACGTTGAGTGTCTTTTGGAGGCCATCTCTCTAGATACTGTAGACGTCTCCCTGTGGTGCTCTGTGGAAATCACTGGTATAAACAGATTGTAGGCTACTTATCATTCAGTAACAGGTGTTATAATTCAAGACAATATAAAATAAGTAGGGCTGTCAGATGATTATAATTTGTAATCAGATTAATCACAGCTTCAACATTATTAATCATGAGTAATCACCATTCAAACTATTTTTTTATTTGTCCATGTATTAATCTATTTATTTGTAATACGTTGCTTTGAGCTATTTAAGCTATATAAGTTTTGCCACAGCCTATACAACCACAGAGTAGTAATAGGGCTGGAAAAAATGTGTCCACACATTACATTATACAATACAAATGAATTCCTTATTTATTTATTTTACATTTTTGGAAAAAATAGCCAATTTAACACTGAGGCGCCCACATACAATGTTTAGGTGCCCACTAGGCATGTAACGATATATTGTATATCGATATTAATCCTGACGATATAGAGGTCCATCCCAACGAATTAGAATAATCTGAAAAAGCAAAAAAGCATGTGCACACCTACAACGACAGGTGTGTAGGAGCCAGCAACCGAATGTGAATCATGAGAAGAAAAGGGTCCTGCACATTGTCTTCACTTATAGAGCAGCCGTTTATTTAGAGTGACAACGTTTCCGCCTAAACAACCTTTATTAGGATACCTGATGACGTTCGTTTAGATCGAAACATTGTCACTCTGAATAAACTGCTGCTCTATAAGTGAAGACAGTGTCCTACAACCACCTCAAGCTGAACCCAGACAAGACTGAGCTTCTCTTCTTCCCAGCTAAGTCCTGCCCTATGCGGGAGCTAACTATTTCCGTAGACAACGCCCTGGTAACGTATGTCCCAATAGCCAGGAATCTTGGTGTTGTCCTGGACAGTCAGCTCTCGTTCAAAACTGACATCACAGCTGTCACTCGATCCTGTAGGTTCAGACTCTATAACATACGACGAATTAGACCGTTCCTCACCCAGGAATCAGCCCAGCTCCTAATCCAGACAACAGTCTTGTCAAAACTTGACTATTGTAACTCCCTCCTTACTGGCCTACCAGCATGTGCACTTAAGCCTCTCCAACTGATCCAAAATGCCGCAGCTCGCTTGGTCTTCAACCAGCCAAAATTCTCACATGTCTCCCCCCTGCTCCGCTCCCTCCACTGGCTCCCGGTCGCTGCCCGCACAGAATACAAAACTCTGATGCTGGCATTCAAAGCAACCAAAGGTATGGCCCCATATCTTGCAAGTATGATTGAACCCTACAAACCCTCCCGCGCACTCAGATCAGCCAACGCAGGGAAGCTGGAAGTACCCTCACTAAAAACGCCGGGACAACGCTCCACACGTCCCAAACTCTTCTCCCTTCTGGCTCCAAAACTGTGGAATGCACACAGTCAGAACTGCAGCATCACTCCCAATCTTCCGCCGTAGTCTGAAAACCCACCTTTTCAGACTCCATCATGGCCCATAGCACTTATCCTACCCCCTTAGATAGCATTTCTGTACTAGCATAGCATTTGATAAAGACTTATAGCATGTTATGTAGACAGCACTAGAATTGCATTGTATGTAGTCATAGCACATTATATATAGCATAGTATAGTATATATGTATAGTTTATATGTATAGTTTCATTATATAGATATTCCACTGTTATTTTCTTAGCTTTTTAGCTTACGCATGTTTCATGATAAATGCTTTTTATGTGATGTATTCCCATGCTTTTTGTTCTTGCTTAATGTAAGTCGCTCTGGATTAAGAGCGTCTGCTAAATGCCTAAATTGTAAATTGACAGTGTGGGGGACCCTTTTCTTCTCAACTTGTGAAAGCTGGGATGCCTAAAAATCACACCCCTGTGAAATGAGCGGTGCAACTGTTGCACTGCTCACTTCACAGGGGTGTGATTTTTATTATTAATACAGTATTCGTTTTTTTATTATGAAAGCAGAGAGTCTTCTATTTCATACGGTATATAGTATGTATGTCGCTATAGGCCTTATTTTGTGAATATTTAGTTGTTCAGGTCCATGCCTAAAGTTCTCTCTGGTGGGCGCAAGCTGCATTCAATAACTAACAACTGACAAACTGTACATGGGATCAATGTGTACTGTTTTCCTCCTAAAAGTAGACATTCAGGGCTTTCATTCGGTGTATAGTATGTATAGGATATTATTTGTGTTCATTTTTATATCCGTCTGTTCAAATAAAAAAACTGAACTGAAAAGAGCACGCAACATACTGCTGACTCCTGTCAACATTATCATACCGGTTTTTTTCGTGTTAAAGAAAGATGTAGTGATTTTTGTTGGGCTGGAATTTCAGAAACATTTTAGTTAAAAAAAAAGTGGAAAAGGTTAGTCCCCATTGTAAACAATGGGGACTACATTTCCCATAAACCTTTGCACGCTGGCGCGACGGACCTTTTTGCGATGACGTCATCAAAACGCGTCTCATATCCAATTCTGTGCGGTGGATTGCCCTTAAAACTGATTTAAATGGATTAAACAATGAAAACATAACTCAGGCAATCGCGAATCGCAGGGAAAGTGTTCTACAATCAATTAACTAATAAATACAATGTAATGTAATACAATATTTTTGGCATCGCGACTACGAGCTGTGCGAACTCCCTTTCTGTTTTAAAGTATGTTTGGCCTTGGTAGTATTGACTAATTGTGGTTTAAAATGGTGTCCATTTTGCAAAGTGGGACATCGCCTCTGTTGCATCTCGAAGAATCGCCGTACAGCCCCCGGAAACTGGGACTGGGTGTAGGGGGGAAAAAATAAAATAGGGGGCCCGGGTGGGAGATGCTGCGAGCTGGCCCGGCGCGACCAGGGGGCCGGGTGGGAGAATAGCATGGCGCTGGGTGGCTGAACAGACGCCGGTGTCCGTTTGGCGAACTTTGTCTGTTCGGCCATGTTTGAAAACCTTTCCCTAACGGCGGTGATACCGGTCAATAAAAGTAGGATGCAATGTCTCCCCGCTCAGCATCAAGGTTTGGATTAGGGTAAGGTACAGTAAAACATTTAGGCCAAAAGTATTACACAAGAAATCCTGGGGACTCGTTTCCTGTTCCTACATTATCCGGATATTATCATTGACATATGTTTGCCAAGATTATCGTGTAGTGAAAATACATACTACGGTTTGGGTGGTCTTCAGGTTCCTCCTGTTTAAGAGAGATGTCTTCAGGTTCCTCCTGTGTAAGAGAGATGTCTTCAGGTTCCTCCTGTTTAATAGAGATGTCTTCAGGTTCCACCTGTTTAATAGAGATGTCTTCAGGTTCCTCCTGTTTAATAGACATATCCTTTGCTGAGTCTGGAGAGTTCATCTTCACCTGCAGTCTGGACTCCACACACTGGTCTGAAATAAAAATTGAATAACTTGAGCCCTAGAGAATATAACAAATATTGGCAGAAGGTAAAGGCAATATTATAACCTTACAAAAGATAATGAAATTGATATTTTAGGGCAGAATCTTGCTGAACATAAGATTGCAAATTGTATCGCCAAAACTGATTTTCACAAGTAGGAATGAGCAAGTTGGTTCAGGATGGGTCCCCGCCCTGCATTTAGTTTGGCTGAATACAATTCACCCTTTGTCAAGTCCCGCCCGTGGCTGTGCCCCTCTTCGTACTCATTGGTTGGACAAAAATCCTCTCTCTCCATCCACTACCATTGAAATGAAAATTCAGTTGCTTTGTATTGATATTCTGTGCACTCAATTCTTATTTTAAACGTGGTGTCAGTAAAAAGGAACATCACAGGTGCAGCATGGTGACTGGGCATATCATGTTTGTTTTTAGTTTATGTTTTAGCAAATTCAACATAAACACGGGGGAACCAGGTCGGAACAAGGCAGAAAGAGCCTGCTGATTAGTCAGTCAGGGACCAATCAGAAGGCTGACAAAGGGTGGATTCAATTCATACTCCCTCATGGCTAGCTAGTCGCTTATAAATATTGGAGGTCCTTGACAAGTTTGTCAAGGACCTGGCGATGGCCAGGAAATGAGCTTCGCAGACATTGTAGCAGCCCAACAGAAAATATTAAAGAGATTAAGACCACATGAAACTTACTTAGGTATAGGTGGTATTCAGCTTCCTCCAGGTTAATAGAAATGTCTTCAGGTTCATCCCGTTTAATAGAAATGTCCCTGGCTGAGTCTGGAGAGTTCATTTTCACCTGCAGTCTGGACTCCATACACAGGTCTGAAATAAAGTTAATCAGGACTTTAATAAGAATCTTGAGATTATGGGATTCATGAATTACTACTAGTGCGTGGTTTTCAACTATTCTCCAATGTCCAGAGGTCATTTCTGATTATCCGGTCATTGCGATTGGAACATTGGCGTTTTCTAGAGCAAGGATTGGCCTTATTTTAGCTTGGTAATAAACGCCAATACTTTAGTATCCAAGATACATGCCAAAAGCGGACGTGAGTCATAGTGGAATAGCCTGAAATCACCGGCACCCAAGTCCTTCCATCCATCTTCAACCGCTTATCCGTAGTCGGGTCGCGGGGGCAACAGCTCCACCAGAGTGCTCCAGACTTCCCTCTCCAGAGCAACATTAGGGACTTCCTCCTGGGGGATTCCGAGACATTCCAAGGCCAGTGAGTCGATGTATTTCCTCCAACTGCGCCTTGGTCTGCCCCGGGGTCTCCTCTCAGTGGGACGTGCATCAAGGACCTCCCTAGGGAGGCGCCCGAGAGGCATCCTAACCAGATGCCTGAACCACCTCAGCTGACTCCTTTCCAGTGTGACTGACTCCTTTCTCGTGTGACTGAACACCCATCTCTAAGGGAGATGCCAGCCACCCGTCGAAGAAAACTCATTTTGGCCTATTGTATTCGCAACCTTATTCTTTTGGTCATGACCCACACTTCATGACCATAGGTGAGAGTAGGAACGAAGATTGCTCGGTAGACAGAGTGCTTTGCCTTCTGGCTCAACTCTCTTTTCGTCACAACAGTGCGGTACAGCGACTGCAATACCGCCCCTGCCGGCACCCAAGTGCCATACGACTTCCGTCCAGCAGGCAGCACTCATTATGTTAAAGTAGGTTTGAGGCTAAATTTGCAGTGTATGAACAAGACAGGAAAACAATTTCCAATGTCATGCATTACCTGAATGGTCATTCTAAGACTGACACAATAATACAGAATGACAAAGGTTTAGTTGGTAAGATTGCAATGCTTGGTTCATGAAGACATGGAGCTATACGTTCACTTGACAATCACATTAACATTACAGTGGACAGAGTAAATATCCTACTCGTTTACAATCTACATTTGCATTGCTTACAGGGCTTGACATTAACTTTTTGAGGCACTTGTCCTGTGGACAAGTACATTTCCCATTCACTTATCCAGGCACAAAAGTCACTTGTCCGGAGCATGAGCACACACAAATACATTTTAAATGAACTAACTGTAAGTCGGTTTTGGTGAATATTAGTTAAATATTCTCAGTGTACAAGTTAATAGCCCTAGAATGTCTGTGATCTAACTCCAAATACACAGGCAAATATTGTTTATTTCCACGCACAGTTAGCAGACTGACCTCGTCGGCATTTCAACTTGTAACACTGCGTGTGCACTCACCCAATAATTAATTCCTAAGGCTTGGAGTCGTTCGGAGACTAGTTTCATATTCATTTGAAAGTTCTGGCATAAATCTTATATTTAGTAAAATATCTCTACAATTCCACGAGCTGCACACGGATGACATTCTCTCACGCAAGGGGAATGAGCGCAAAAGTCAGGACTGAACATATCAAAACTTCCTTTAGGAAGCACAAATGTATGGGCCACATAAAAATAGGTGGTGGGATCAATTACCACCTGTCAATTGTGTGCCACATACGTTTGTGCTTCCCAAACATCAACTGTTCCCAAAGGAAGTTCATATTTACAGTCCAGGCTTTCCTCGTGTAAAAGTGCCGATATTTTACTTGGCAGAACTGCCAGAACTTTCAAATGGATATGAAACTAGTGTACAATATCTGACTCCAACTATTAGTAATTAATTACTGGGTGGGTACAAACGCAGGAGGATAAAGCATGGCTACAAGTTTAAATGCCGATGGTCAGTCTGGATACCTCTATTGCTGTGTATTTGGAATAAATTAAATCTATGTAAGATCAGACATTCTAGGGCTATTACCAATATTGGAAAGGTGATTAGGAAAGCCAGACAATAATGCCAGACAATATTGTTGGCTGCTAGGAGCATCACAGAAAAGGTTAAACCAAGAGTCACTTGTCCAATGGACAAAAATGGAAAAAATGTCTGGAAAGATTTATTACTTCACCCGGACAAGCAGACAAGCCTTAATGTTTGAGATTTGTAGTTTGAGATGTACGGACGAGAGACGACCCGGAAGTAGGAAGTTATTTCCAAAATGGAATGACAAAACAATGATCTTAGAACGCTAATATCTGGTGTTATGCTGTCTGAGGACACAGCATCTTAGAACGCTAATATCTGGTGGTATGCTGTCTGAGGACACAGCATCTTAGAACGCCAATATCTCAGATTCTTCTTTTTAGACCAAAAACAAGCTTGATTTGTGGCTCCTTTCTCTAAACGCTTTGGTGGCAATCGTGGGATTGTTACACAGCATATTTGTACTTCCTGATTTGTACTTCCAAACCGGCTTTCAAACTAAAAGAGCTCGCCATTGAGAATGCAGGCGTGGCGGCGATAGAGTTTGATTTACCTGAGAGAGTGTCACAGCTCGTCTCCCAGTGTAGTAATGTCAATGATGACACATCAGCCTCCTCCTCCTGTTCCTCTTTAATGTGTGGAGGTTGTGGTTCCTCCTGGACCAAACTGGATCTCCACTTCTCATATTGAGTTGAAACCTCTTTACACACAGACAGAAGGAGAGAATAGTCAAAACAACATGGTTCGGTCGGTCATTTGTCTGGAAATGAATGGTTAAAAAAAAAGATCTTGGCAAATCGTACCGTGAACCTAATATCTTGATTTGAATCGTATCACAAATCGAATCATTGAAACATATTTTAACACATTTTGTACATAATACGTCCTGAAACGTCATAAGGATTGGAACCGAGAGGTGCCTTAGACGTCTGTGGACGTCCTAGCGACGTCCAAACGACGCGGGGCGAGATAATAATATTCAGAATAATTACTTCATTTTTTTTTGGCATTTCGCTTTTCGCTTGCCGTATGCTAACGCTCTGTGAAACTATTAGCTTGTCATTGACTCCCATGTTAGCGCGGCGGAAAGAATGACTCGTATCTCCTCATCCAGGGCGCTCTCCGTGGTGATGAATGGATCGATATGCTGGCGCTGCGTTTCTGCTCCTCATCCGTCTCTCCCGCAAAATATGAACTCTTTTTGGAGCGTATATAAATATATTAAGATGATCGGAGATTGTGATGGCACTTTGTCAGTCAACTTTTTTAAGAAAGTATTTCCGGTTCATGGCTTTCAAAATGGAAGCGATCACTACTCTGGCGATTACTCCCGCGCAAGCAGCGCCTTTATTTTGATGCAGTTCCGGTACTAAATGTGTTAATATCATTGTTAACCTACTGACTATTCTATCATTTACTCTCTGAGTCTACACCGAACCTAGATCTGTGCCTGAAATAGCCGATCTACAAGCTCACAATGCCTTGCAAGATTACAGATTGGCTATTTTCGTATAATGTTCCCCTCATAATGGGGATGCTAGTGCTCAAGTGGTTGATGCATTTTTTGTCTTCTTCCAATAACACAACACATTTTATGTGCTTTGTTCAACAAACAACCTTTTTTTGTTTTTGCAACCCATTTTTTCACCCAGTGTGAATGTAATCCTGGTCACTACACTCCCTCTGCCAACCTGGGGAGGGCAGCGCACTGACCTTATGCTTATTTATATGCATGAGGAGTCCAAGCTGTTTCTTTTCACCTGAGAGGGGAGAGTTTCCCCGGCAGGACGTAGCGCGTGGAAGGAACACGTTATTCCAACAAGTTCCTTTCCCCTCCATCAGGCGCCCCGGCTGGGCAACAAACGACACACTCATCACTGACAAGCTGGATGTGGCCAACTTCTGAAACATCTTCTTTGCAAACATTGCAACAACGCTGGTTAACAAACTGCCCTCCCACTCTGGGCGTTTCGGTGTAAGGCACATCAAAGCCTTCTATAAAAACCTAGGTGTTTGTAAAGATGATTTTAAGCTGACAATGGTAACAACTGAGGAGGTGCTAAAAAAACTGAGTGCCCTTCAACCCCACAAGGCTACTGGCCATGACAATATTCCCTCTAAATTTCTCAGAGATTCAGCACCCACATCATAAACCTCTCGATCAAACAGGGACAGGTCCCCCAAGACTTCAAACTGGCCAAAGTAACCCCCCTGCACAAGAAAGGGAACAAATTAGACCCCAGCAACTACTGTCCTGTTTCTATTCTAAGCTCCATCTCGAAAGTGATGGAAAAAAATGTCTATGAACAGGTTGAAAAGTATCTTGCCACTAAAAAATGAATGTACGACACTGTGTGAACCACTCCATACTGGTAAACAAGCTAAAAGCAATTCACCCTTTGTCAGCCTTCTGATTGGTCCCTGACTGACTAACCAGCAGGCTCTTCTGGCTTGTTCCGCCCTGGTTCCGCCTAGTTTATGTTGAATTTGCTAAAACATAATTTTTGGAAAAAACTAATAACAAACATGATATGCCCAGTCACTATGCTGCACCTGTGATGTTCCTTTTTACTGACACAAAATAAAATAAGAATTGAATGCACAGAATATCAATATGAAGCAACTGAAAAACCTGTTATTTCAATGGTAGTGGATGAAAAGAGAGGATTTTGTCCAACCACGGAACAGCAACCAATGGGTGCAAAGAGGGGCAGAACCACGGGCGGGACTTGACAAAGGGTGAATTAGTTTTGATAGTACATCAGTGAGCTGGATGCAATCCTACCTGGAGGGGAGAGAACAGATGGTGGAGGTGAACGAAACACTGCTGCCCCCCCCCCCCCCCCCCCCAGTGAGCTGTGGTGTTCCACAAGGAAGCATACTAGGGTCTTTACTGTTCCTAATATATGTTAACGACATGACATCAGCTTGTGACTGCAACTTGTTCCTGTTCGCAGATGACTCAGCACTGCTGGTCTCGGCCTTTTCAAACTGCAGGTTGAAAAGGCCCTCAGCTCTGAACCCGGTAGAATCTGCACCTGGCTCGCTGATAACAAACTATCTTTACACCTGGGAAAAACTGAATCCATTATTTTTGGCTCAAATAGTAATCTCAGCAAGGCTGACGTCTTCTTGATTAGAGTGGGTGACAATAATATCACACGAAAAGATGAAATTACCAATCTTTCCAGTCATAAAATGGCCACCAACGTAATAAAAAAAGTCAACCAAAGAACAAGATTCCTATACAAGATCTCCTCACTGGTCAACTAAAAGACCCTAACAGGAGCCCTAGTACAAGGTTTCTACGACTATGCACACACCTCTTGGTACCACAGCACCTCAAAGGCCCTTAAGACAAGGCTCCAGACTTCCCAAAACAAACTGGTCAGGTTACTACTTGGCCTCACTCCTCGAACCCACCTCACCCCTACCCATTTTGACAGACTGGAATGGCTAAGGGCCGATTCATACTCCTGTTTCGGCGCTGTAGTGCCGAAATGATTTCGGCTTGTCAGAAAATTTCAGTAGCACCGAAGAGCCGACTTTAGGACGGTACCCGCCCCCCCGAACCTCAAATGACGTCAAATTGTAGGCTCTGCAGCGCCGAACCGACTTTTATTCGGCTCTAAAATAGGAGTATGAATCGACCCTTAGGGTTGACGATAGCCCCACAAGCAGAACCCAAATGTAGTAAAGTTTCTGACACTTTTATGACTTTACCCATTGGGTCCTGGTTCACGCTGGGCTGCCACCAGGTATACACACATAAATACAATGTAAACACGTAAGGTGAAAAGATTCTGCACGGTTTTAAGATGTTTTTTCCTGTGTTGGCTTACGAATGTGCGAACTATAAGTACCTTACATACCTCTGAGAAAATCTCCTGTGTCGCGGAAGCCGCTAAGTATTTTTAATCCATGTTTGATTAAAAATGTCGCTTCTTCCTACCTTGTTTATTGACACCTCATTGTACCGCCTATCTGGCTAGCTAGTGGCGCTTTGCCATGACGTAGCCGGCACAAGCCAACCGCACATCGGGAGGCGGTACAATAAACGGTAAATAAACAAGAAGAAATCAAAGTGACATTTTTAATCAAACATGGATTAAAAATACTTAACGGCTTCCGCGACACAGGAGATTTTCTCAGAGGTATGTAAGGTACTTTTAGTTCGCACATTCGTAAGCCAACACAGGAAAAAACGTCGTAATACTGCGCCGATCGACTAAACGAGGAGTTTGTTTATATCCGCGTTCCAACAATCGCATTAGAAAATGTTGTAATGTCCAGGAACCCTACGCAAAGCTAGGTCCAATCATAAAAGCTTTCGGAGGGTTTCCGAGAGGGGCTAGGTTGACGACAGAGTACAGCATCTTGCAATGGGTCTGGTCCACAAGATTCGCTACACCACCAAGATACCCATGTACCCGTCTAAATACTTCCTTAATGTCAACGAAGTCCACACCCACAAGACCAGAGGGAGCGCAACTAATGTGTGCAAACCAGATTCGGCACAAACAAGGGACTAAATTATTTTCACTGCTATGCCACCAAAATGTGGAACACCCTACCAACAGTCATTAAAACATACGGCTGCAATTCGAAACGGTCCCCCGTAAAACCTGAAAACCCCCACCGACCCCTTTTCCCCCTCACTGTAGTATATTTGTACGTCTAGGTGTTATGATTAATTGAACATTGTGGGCCCTATTGTAAACAAGTGTAATGCTTTATGGTGTCGTCCACAGTTAACAGTTTTGTTTTGAGTTGTGCTGGAAATGTACTGTAATTCTCAAATATGTTAATAAATTAATCAACCAATATTCCACTATAGTCTGAAAACCCACCTATTCAGACATCTTAGCCCGTAGCACTTGCCCTAGCCTGGACAACCTTACAGGCGTAAATAGGATGAATTTATGTAAATTAGATGCCCATTTGTTTAAATATTTATTTATGATAGCACTCTATAGTGTATACACATAGTTTCATTATATCAATATTCCACTGTAAGCTTAGCTTACGTATGAGTCTTGATGACTATTTTCATGTATTTGATGTATTACCATGTTTTGTGCTTGCTTACTGTAAGTCACTCTGCCTAAATTGTAAATTGTAACAGTGTGTAGTTTGGTGTTGTGTGTGTACCACACATACCTGCAGTGTGTTGATCGATGTCCATATCAAAATCAATGTCCAGCAGTTTGTTTTGTTTCTCCAGCAGAGTTTCTAGTGTCTCCATCTCTTTCTGGAAGAGGTTGACCATGAACTGTCCGGCTGCACTGAGGCGCTCCAACACAAATACTCTGAGTCGACAAACATCACCGCTTGTGTGTTTGTCCAAAACGCACAATATGTCCTCTCCCACCACCGACGTCATGTGTTCATGTATCTTCAGCCGTAGAGACTCCATTTGACTCGTTTTACCTCCTTTAGGAGACATTTACACCTAACAGACAAAGTACTCTATCGCTGGAGTGTGGAGATGATTTTGGGTCGTCACAGTGGCACCGAAGAACCGACTTATGTAATATAAACTTATATCATGTGTAAATATTTCTGTTCATACTGATACTGTAATACTTATAACTTATAGAATGTGTAAAATGTCCTCCATTGACTCGATTTACCTCCTTTAGGACACATTTACACCAAACAGACTCTCTTCCAAACTACCGCTGTTTCCTTGGCTTCAACGCCGACAAATGGAACTCGAAGCTGGGCTAAATGAAGGAGGAAACACCGCTGGAGAGCCGATATGGCCGATATGGCTTCAGTTGTTAAGACCCCATAACTTGCTCCACCAATCGTCGGGTCGTTTCTATCTCAGGGTGATACACGTTACACTGTTACAACTTATAGAATGTGGAAAATGTCTCTTTTCTCTAGTTGAGGATCAACAACAACAAAGACTTTCTCTCCGATCCCGCCGTTACGCTGAATACAAAGACCCAGTGTTGCCACATTGTGTGAGAGAAATAAGCAACCAGGTCAATGAAAACAAGACAACTCTTGCTAGAGAAATAAAGCCAAATCAAGAAAAACAAGCCAAAACAAACAAATAATAAGACCATATAATCCTAATAAAAAAAGAGTTGATGCATTTATCAATATAAATACTGTGTATGTCTAGGATAATGAATGTTTTGGTAATTTATTATACTAACAATTAGCCTATAAAAAAAGAAGCCGAAAATAGCGGGAAACAAGCGGACTTGGCAACCCCGCAAACAACACGCATCTACGTCCGGGTCAACGTGTCACACCGAGCATGTGCCGCTGCCACCTGGTGGAGGAGGTGTGTAACTGTTACTGGATACATGTAAGGGTGAATGGACTGCCTTCCACTAGCTTTAGGAATAACATATGTTAAACACTGTTAGTGGACACATGGATGGTGATGATGATTGGCATTCTATACTTATAGGAATAATAAACCCTTATCTCGTTTTCATTAAGGAGGTTCTACACAATACAAAGCATAGTGTAATAATGTTTAATAATGGAAAGCAGTGTTTCTATTGACTTGTGTTTGACCCATTCCATTCTACATACTGTGAAAAGACAGAAACTACAGCAACCATCAACCAAACAATAACAATTATGCAAAACAAGTAAGCACAGCCAACAATATGACAAAATACAAAGAACAAACAAAACAACAATACATAAGTCAAGCAAGGATAGAGAATGTATCATTAATCTATAGCAGTGGTAACCAACTTTTTCAAGCCCAAGAGCTCATTTTATTCCCAATTGTAAGCCAAGATCTACCACTAAAACGTGTTAGAATAAACACTTGTTTTTTTGCTATTTCTGACAGGCTATAATAATAATATATAATAATATTAAGACAAATGTATTAGAAATAAAAAATGTTAGGACAAAAATACAAATAAACTTCTTTGTTGAGTTTTTTTTTTAAATAAAACAAAATGCAAAGGACATGAATTGCTTTTACAGCACAATATTTTGTTTCTCATTTCAATGAATATTCACATTGGCAGATGTTCAAATGACATAGGCATAACATGACCTAGCCCTGAAACATGACTGCCATGATGATTATCATGACTCTCAAGAACCTGGGCTATTCATGACCATATATATTTGCACAGATATGGTGACATACTCTCAGGGTCAGCCCACCTTTAATGAGACTGCTGTGACTGCACTTTATCTGCAAGCGTTTTGAAATCTGGTTCATATTTAGTGATTGCCAGTCTGAGGGTGTCATTAAGATGTGAGTCAGTCATACGAGTTCATGATAGCGTCCCCGACACGTTGAATACTAAACTTATTTGTACAGTTCGAACGCCAACTTTTAACCAAACGTGGGAGAAACACTGTGCACGGCTGCACGCACAAATAAAGAGTGCACTCGCACACGCACATGACGGATTATTATCGATCAAAACAATCCTTAGCGTCGCTTACAAAAGCATGTGTTGCACAGCATGAATGATAAGTAATCACCGACCTGGCTGAATAAATATCAGTGGTCCATATCCATTGTGTGACCTGCTTAACGAGCAACGGTAGCAGCCGAGTAAGTTACCAGCTTAGTAAATTAATAGTCTACTGTAGCTGTGTGTCAGATGTTCTGTCTGAAGTAGTCAAAGCCAAGGAGAATGTTACAATTTAATTCACAATCGTCAATCGAGCATCTTGCCCTGCATCGAATATCCCATGATAGAACAGCAGGATAAAAACGGATAGTCTGTCTATCATCCATGCATCCATGAGCTAAGCGTCAAGCCCTGTTTTGACAGCGGCACTAAACATTTTGACACTTTGTCATAGTGATATTTATCCAGCCAGGTCGGTGATTACTTATCATTCATGCTGTGCAACACATGCTTTTGTAAGCGACGCTAAGGATTGTTATGATCGATAATAATCTGTCATGTGCGTGCGCGTTTATTTGTGCGTGCAGCCGTGCACAGTGTTTCTCCTACGTTTGGTTAAAAGTTGGCGTTCGAACTTTTAAGTTTAGTATTCAACGTGTCGGGGACGCTATCATGCTGCGTTCACTCTGACGCTCTGTGCTGCCTGCGAGGGAACAACAGACACACAGCACATGAGCAGAGCACAGAGTAATAAAAGGGGGAGGGCCGAGGGCGGTGCGGTGGAAGCAAGGGGAACAGATCTTCAAGCTAAAATGCATCGAGCCTCTACACGTTGTTAGCTTGTAGATCTGCTCTTTTTTGCGAACGACATTCTGCTGTGTATTGGCAGTGATGGCTGGCTGCCCGTCAGTCTGACACTTCGGGATCGACTTGAAAGGTTCCCGTGAGATACTGGTAGCTCGCAAACTCCTGGTTGGTTACCCCTGATCTATAGAGAAGGGATCATTAATTTATATAGAATGGATCATTCATCATTGATTTATAGAGAATGGATCATTGATTTATAGAGAATGGATCATTAATTTATAGAGAATGGATCATTGATTTATAGAGAATGGATCATTAAATTGGAAACATCAGTCATGAATGTCAGGATAGTATGCAGTATAAATTAATATAGCCTACTGCATAGGCTACTATGATTATAGTGATTAAGGTTAAATGTTAAATTAAGGATGAATGGAGTGCCTTCCTAGCCTGACACTCAGCCTGAATTTTCATTTAGTTTCACTCCATTATTCAGTCTGAACGCCCTCCCTACTACAACCGTTTCTGGGATGGGCGTTGCCAAAGAGGCAGTCTTCGGTGATTGGTTCATACCAACCAATCAGAATAGTAGGAAAGCAGATGGCATTGTGTCAATCATGTGGCTATGGCTAACCTGTTTGCTAACCAAACAAACACAGCCAACGAGCGCTACTAGTATGTAAACAAAAGCGGTAAAATATGTCGGATGGTGATGTTTATAAAACCGCTCGTGTCTGTAAAGAAATTATTTATCATACGTCGATTTAATAGCCAGATTGATACGGCCGTGAGTTACCGCAGTGGGGGCAGCCATGTTTGTTTGTGTCTGGACGGCACTGTTGTTTGACGTCATCGAGTTGAAACGACGCTGATTCGTCGGTTGGATTTCCAACCGAGTCTGAGACCTCCTTCGGGAGCGTCACCAGACCCTAAATCGCCTGAACATAATGTTTTTATGTGGCTAGCGATTCAGGGGCTGGAGCCAGGCTAGTGCCTTCCACTATCTTGGAATAAATAACATGAATGTTAAACAAAAATTTAATTAATTAGATATGATATTGTGTAACATAATTAGCCTGGCATGACCAGACTATATCACTGCCCAGGGCTTCTTCCTCTGGTCTGAGGACCACCGGTGTTCCTTGAGGGGGTTCCAGATGGTCCAGGGACCACCAGTGGTCCTTGAGGGGGTTCCAGGTGGTCCGGGGACCACCGGTGGTCTTTGAGGGGGTTCCAGGTGGTCAACCAGCTAAATGATGGAGGGTTGCTAACCAAAAGTGTAAAATGAAACCAAATGGTACATGGTAACGCCCCGTCTGCCTCTGATTGGCCTACAGACACTGCCGGCCTTACCAGAGTTTCCTACGAGGTGGAAGTTACATGCTGGATAGTCTGCTGCGAGGTTACTCCGTGGTGGGAAATAAATATATAATACAAGTACGATATATAATACAAGAGAATGACAGCTTGGCACCCACGGCAGTAACTTTATTTTTGTAGAAGAGGCGAACTAATGTTGTTTATGCCGTTTAAATTATTTGTATACATGTGTAAACTTCATCGAGGCAGAAATGGCAGAGAGAGGGCTTAACTGAGGAGATCTCGAAAGAACGGCTAAAAACCGAGTGAAATGGAGGACATTTGTCAACGGCCTATGCACCCCAGAGGAGCAACGGGCTTAAGTCAAGTAAGTCAAGTAAACTTCAGTATAATAGCATTAGTTTACGATAATCATGACATCGTTCTACAGAGGAACCATCGAGAGCGTCCTGACGTACTGCGTCACTGCCTGGTATGGGAATTGCACAGATGCCGACCACAAGTCCCTACAAAGGATAGTGAGAGCAGCGGAGAAGGTCACAGGTGTCCCCCTCCCCCCCATAGCTGACATATACACGGACCGTTGTGTCAGGAAGGCCATTAATATTATGACCGACCCCTCCCACCATCTACTTGAACTCCTGCCATCTGGAAGGAGGTTCAAGAGCCTAGGAGGAATCACCAGCAGGCTGACCAATAGTTTCTTTCCCCAAACTATCAGGACACTGAACACTCGCCACATATTGCCCCCAAGGAGGGATGAATAGCACCTTACACACATGCACTTTGAATGCATCAGCACTTTTTCCTGACAATGTTGTCAGCCCCTTTTACCTTATTAATGTTTTTTTAATAAGGCTTTGCCTCTTTTTAATGTGTCTATTGTTTTTAAATGTGAAGCACCATGAGCCATGGAGAACGGTATTTTGCTCCCCTGTATGCCCACTTGCCCAGTGTAGGCTATATTTGTGGAAGTAACAATAAATCTGATTGATTGATCAAGACTAACACTAAACTGTTATAACACACCCAAATCAAATCATACAACGTACGCGTTCAATCAATTATTCAATCAAACAAACGACTTAACCAATATTACTTTGCCTCTTCTACAAAAATAAAACATATTATTTCCCACCACGGAGTAACCTCGCGTCTCAGAGGACAGTCTGGTGAGACCATGGGGGCAAGACGGGCAGTGTTCGGTAGGCCAATCAGAGGTAGAGTTCTCAATCTCTGCCCGAACCCAACCCTACCCGACCCGGCCCAGCATTTTCGGGTAAGGTAGGGCCAAAAATGCACGATAATTAGTCGGTGATTTTTTTATTTAATTTTTTTAAATAATTTTATAATAATAAAAATAACAATGTTGTGTAATGTATTTATGAAGAGTTCTGAGCTGTATGAATGTTGGCGATTAACGATTACAGTTTAGTCTACTATGTGACCGGTCTGGTGGAGGAGGAGCAGCAGCGCACCAGAGAAGTGACAGAATAGAACGCTGTCTGGCCTCTGGTTTGCGAGCCAAATGAGCTGCTTAGTTAGCTAAGCATCAAGTACAGTATATAACTTAAGTTAACTTGCCATATGCTTAAATGTTTTATAAGACCATCGTTTAATCCGCAATAGCTCGTTTTGGAAACGTCAAGACATTGCTGTCTTGTTGAAGCCAGCTGGGTGAATAACCTAAATTACCTAATCAACATCACCACTGTAAATGCTCCATATAAATATGTAAGCGCTAATGTTAATGTTCACTGCATACACGTAATGTAGTTACATGATGACCAAGCAATTGTAACCAGATGGAGTCGCTAAGTACTCCTAATGTCACAGTAATACTATGCCACTCCCAATTACAGGGTGGGAGACTCGGAATACATATGAAGGTAAGTGTTCAGTTTGAGTGAACAATAATTGTCGGTTGCTTCATGGGAATATAACTTTATTCTGAGAAAGTACAGAGTATTGACATGTCCTTTAAAACGTATATTCACTATTCACAGTATTGATTGACATCTCCTTTAAAACGTATATTCGCTATTCACAGTTACCAATAGAAGGTTATCAAGTCGTCCACTACACAGATAAGGGATTCGAATCAATTGCACTAGGATGCACTCATTTCCTATGTCCATAAACACACTGTTAAGCACTGCAAAGAAGGACACTATCCGTCTGAGCCAAATATGGTTGGCATTAAACACTGCAAATAAATACTAAAAGGCTAAAAGCCAAAAAGAACACCACACTGTAAAGGGGACAGTAGTCCTTGAGTGACACTCTGCAATGTAATCCTTAAACCAATATATACGTCGTTGGCGGTAAACTAGTTAACTCCCTGGCTGCCATTAACATACAGCTGGCTAGCCCCACTGTGTAGAGAGAGAAATCAGAATATAAATACTTGAGTACCTACCTGTCGGCCAAACCTAAGGGGTCCTAGGTTGCTTCTTAAATGGGTTACTGTAGTGCCATCTATGGGTGTATTATGATCAAGTTTGCATGGCTTGTGCAGAAGCCCTTGGTGCAAGAACAAAGAAATGTTAATTGAAATTGGTAGTTTGGTAGTTTGTGAATAGTCATGAATTAACCTTTTGAATTGGTTGCTATAGCGCCACCTATAGGCCGATTTTGGTCTTCTAGAGCACATCATACACTCCTGGACCAAATTAGGTGTAAATCGGCTTGGCAGATTTGGAGAAATGATTGACAGAAATACAGACAGACACAAAATATTGCTACACATAGCCATGGTGATAAAATATTGTTAGGGCGGAAATAAAAAATGTTACCCGTTTATTTTGTGTCCTCTAGGGTCCATAGAACAGAAAAAACATGGTTTACAAGAATCTTCACGAAACGTTCACTAAACTGGATTCTGCTACATATTCATAACTACATACACTAAAAGGGAGGGTAATCAACTTCTCCTTTATCACAGATAATAGATGGTTGTATCTCTGACTAGAATCACTAGATGTAGGCTAGTTTAATATGGTAGAAAACAGACTATTACTAACAAGGTTATCAGTGGGGGAGGTCCTGGAAGGCAAGGTATAAATGCAGGCCAAAGAGAACTTCCCCAGGGAAAGGAAGGGACCGCACACTCCAGAGACTCAGGACAAGATTATTTATGCTTAATTTGTTGTTGCACGACGCGTTTCGCTGTTTGGCTTCGTCAGGTGCTTGAATCTTCTACTTAATCTACTATCAACTTCTACTATCAGAAATCCGATATCTCCATATACATGTAAAATACACAAACAAATAAACCGTTTTGACATTTACTTTGTGCTCCTATGTCTTGGTGGCACCTCGACCCATGATGGACTTCTTTGTGTTTTTCTCAGGTTTCAAAATAATTATATAACTCTTTGGTCCAAACAGCGCAAGCAAAATGCCCAAACTAGATGCTAAAATAGCAAACACCTCCACTACATCTGCATATTTGCCTGGAGAACTGATATATGCTGGTATGAAGGCTATCCACACGGCACAGAAGATCAACATGCTGAAAGTAATTAACTTAGCTTCATTGAAGTTGTCTGGAAGATTCCTTACCATGAATGCTAGGAGGAAACTGAGGAGTGCTAGTAAGCCAATATAACCTAGTAACACCGCAAAACCAACTGTTGATCCAACATTGCACTCATAGACTATCTTTTCAGAATAGTATTGTGTGTTTTTATGAGGAGTTGGTGAGGCAGACACAAGCCAGACTGTGCAGATTATTGCCTGGATTGAAGTAAGAATCAGAACTGTTCCTCTCTGCTGCATAGGACCAAACCACTTCATGATGTCTGCACCACCAGGCTTGGAGGCCTTGAACACAGCCAGCACCACCATAGTCTTTACCAGGATGCAGGAGACACACTGCACAAAGCTGATCCCAAATATCGCATGCCTTAGCTGACAAGTCAAGAGTCTGGGACGGCCAATGAACAGGAGTGAGCACAAGAAACATAGTTTGAGTGAAAGCAAGAGTTGGAAGCTGAGTTCTGAGTTGTTGGCGCGGACCATGGGCGTCTCTTTATGATAAACAAAGATGCCCAGGACAATAGCACAGACAAATGTTCCTAGCAATGAGATGGTTGTTAAGGAGATCCCCAGGGCCTCATGGTAGGACAGGAACTCAATGATCTTAGGGACACAGTGGTCACGCTGGGGACTGGACCAGAAGTCCTCTGGACACACGGTGCACTCTGTAGAGTCTAATAAATAGGACAAGATTAAAGGGACACTCACGTATCTTCTTATAACCTTCTGTACATATACTGTAGCTACGTTATGTAACCCTACCTGTCTCGTTGCTGAACTCTCCCTCAGAACAAGCAATACAGTCGTAGCAGCAGACAGGTTCGCCTTTCCTTCTGGCCACACGGGTTCCAGGAGAACAACTGTCACTGCACACTGAACGAGGAGGCTGCAGAGGAAAGTAAAAATGATCAGTTTAAATATAAATTTCATTCACATCATGAGCTCAATTAAAAATTATAGAAAGCTGAAATTACTTTTGCGGATTGAAAGTTCCAGAAGATTCTGTCTTCATCGAGGATGAATTCTTCATCTCCGGAGACTGTCCTCTTGAACACACCTACGTTGCGAATCTTTGTGCTTCCATCAGGGAGCCACGCCCAGTTCAATATATCGAAGCTTGGTAAAGCATCACCATTCTCATCAAAGTATACACGATCACCACCAGATGTGGTGAAGTTGACCTTTTCCAGGTAATAGAGAAGCTAGAAATGATGATGAGCAGAATCATGAAAAGCAAGAGACTTTAAAAACATACTTAAGGGTCCTATTATGTGCCCAAGTCACAGTACACACTATTTGGGGATTCCACCTCCCGCCTCATTACTAAAACATGTGCTCTACCCCTTACATTATGCATTGCCTTTTAACAAAACCACACAGCGGAAGACGCACTTCCAGCATCGCCTCCAGAGCCTGCAGCACCTCCAGCGTCACCTCCAGAGCCTGCATCACCTCCGGCGTCACCTCCAGAGCCTGCAGCACATCCGGTGTCGCCTCCAGAGCCTGCAGCACCTCCGGCGTCGCCTCCAGAGCCTGCAGCACCTCCAGCGTCTCTTCTGCTGCCTCGTCCACTAGACGGCATGCCTGCTTCGTCTCGGACTCCAGGCCGTCCACCAGATGACGCCTGTTCTGCCAGGTCCCAGCCTCCAGGCCGTCCCCCTGAGGTCTCCAGCTCTGCTTCAGTCCATCGTCCAGGCCGCCCTTCCTCCTGAGGTCACCCCCGCCTCTGTCAATCATCCAGGCCGGCCCCCTGATGTCTCCTGTTCTGCCCCCACCCAGCCTCCAGGCCGCCCACCTGTCCAGTCTTCTGGCTTCCCATGTGGGGTCCGGGTTCCCCTTTGCTCTGGTCCATTGACTCTGTGTCCCTCCTTCCAGACCCCCACAGCCCACCCTGCTCGATGTTCTGGACTTTGTTCTGGGGATGTCTGCAAGCCATCCTTGAGGGGGAGGCACTGTCACGTTCCGTGACACGTTCTGTATTTAGTTAGTGCTTTACCTTAATATTTTCCTTTGATTTTGTTGTATTGTTTTCCTTGTGTCTTCCTTTGCACTTGTGTACTCTTATTTTGTAGTACGTTTTGTCTCTTGGTTTCCTCTGTTGCTTTTGTTGCCTGTGTCTCACCATGATTAGCCTAGTGTTTCCACCTTGTCCTGTTAGTCCCCCAGCCTGTCCCAGTGTTGATTATTAAAACGTAATGTTCACCAGTGTTGTAACTAACGCCCTTACATCACGTTACGTTACCTAACGAAACTACTTTTTCAGTAACTTGTAACCTAACGCTTTACATGTCCCCATTCCATAACGGCGTTATAGTTATTGTGCGTGCGTTACCCGCGTTATGGCGTTATTATGTCAACTTATTTGATCCAAGTGAAAAGTCTCCCCATATGCAGCGCCGTGAGTCTATCTGTCATACAGGCTCTGTGTTGACTGCTGAGAGAGCGCTCTCTGTGTTGTACTGTGTTGACAGTACACTAAAACGCCGGTTGAACGAACATTATTACCTACAATGGCAAATGCGGATGACAGCGAGATTGGATGCTTTGTGGGTTGGAAATACAAGCATTATTTTGAGTACTTGAAACAAAAACATTGAGGTGAAATGCAACTTATGTGGCGGACATAAAGCATTGTCCACAGCCAAGAAGAGCAATGCAAATCTAATAAAGCATGTTAAATCAGTCCATGAGCTAGGCTGCCTCACATGGACTAACACCACCAAAACCGACAAAGATCAATTTTAAATCGCCACAGCAGCATGTCACCAAGAGTCGACTTGACAAAATGATTGCTAGGTAGCCTATGTTGTTGAGGAAATGCTTCCCCTCTCAACGATGGAGTCTGTTCCGGTCAGCAAAATACCAGTGAAAGCAGGGCCATTGTGCAGAAATACATTTCATCACAAAATCATTGAAAGATAAATACATTTTCCAAATACCTGAACAGTGAATATTCTAAAATGGAAGATGAGCTCAAAAATACATTTGATGAATTAGAATATCTCTCTATACCACTGCAGATATATGGACTCTTATTTTTTGTATTATTATTATTATTTTCATATTGCAAATTTGCACAGCACCATTTGTTTTGAAGGCAAGTTGAGGCTACAATAAAGATGCCTGTGAAAATTTCTGAACATGTTTTATTGTTCCACTACATTTCATAATGTTAGGAGGGAGTTGTCTTTTTTCTAACTGTGCGACGGAACAAAAAACCTTCTTTTAAAGTAAAGTAAAGTAACTTGAAAGTAGTTACTTTCATAATTTAATAACTAGTAAAGTAACTAGTTACTTTTTTAGATAAGTAACTATAACTCTTTACTTTTTAAAATTAACTTGAACAACACTGATGTTCACCTGTGCCCTGTTTTCCCTGTGTATTTATACTCCCCTGTTTTTTCAGTTATTTGTCAGATCATTGTTGTACGTCACTAGTGTTATGCTCCTAGTGAACTCCTAGTACTTTGACTCCGAGTGTTCTTGTTACTCCTTGTGTTCTCCTCGTGTATGGATTTTGGTGAATAAACCGCCTGCAATTTCGACTGCTCTGCCTCTCTGCCTTTGTCCTGCGTTTGGGTCCTCTTGATTCACACTGTGACACCTACACACTACACATAAAATTAAATTGTATTTTTTTTTCTTCATTTATACTATATTGTTATATTAGTAATGTTGCCACATAATTCATGTTTGATTTTTATGATTTATTTTAAATAAGGTGAGATTAATTAACCTTCTAAACCCCACAGGGTTTTCTAAGGGCCGATTCATACTCCTATTTTAGAGCCGAATAAAAGTCGGTTCGGCTCTGTAGAGCCTACAATTTGACGTCATTTGAGGTTCGGGGGGGCGGGTACCGTCCTAAAGTCGGCTCTTCGGTGCTACTGAAAATTTCTGACGAGCCGAAATCATTTCGGCACTACAGCGCCGAAACAGGAGTATGAATCGGCCCTAAGTCTCACCTGCACAACCCAATAATATGTTGTTGTTTCAAATGTGGTGTTTTTAATGTGCAAATAAACAATACAAACATTCCTACAGGTTAACTGAATTAATATCCCACCTGCCATGGCTGTATTGTCTGCAAACTGGCACAGCTGTGCCCAGGGAAAGGCCCTCTTCCTGGCACACACTGCAACATGTCATGGAGGGCGTGGGCCAGAGCATACACAGCCTTGTACACATCGTACTCTCCCCTGAGGTCAGACACATCCAACAGGGTAATTTCCGCTGTTCCCAGGTCCTCTTGTCCAGTACACACCCTTCCACCAGCGTCCACCCACTCTGGTGGAAGGGGTGAAAATTTACACTGAAATGTGCGTTCCCAAAACTGCCTCACCTGAAAGAACACAATTAATTCATAAGAATACCGGTAAATACAATTCATTAATTAATGTATTAATTATTCACTTCATTCCGTTTGCAGATACTATAGTGGTACAATTATACAATGGTGCAAAAATGATGACACAAAATGTCTTAAGGGCTTGTGTCCATTCTGGTCCTCTGTATTCAATTCATTGAGACATTAAAGACAAACAATAAACAACAATAAATATACAATAAAATTAAACAAAAATACTTACTATGTTATCCTCCTGGTCATTGTCAGGACGCATTTTTAACAAAAAGTCCTTGAGACCTGGCATCTCTCCACGACGGTTGGCAAAACCCAGGGTGCCTCTGAGGTATGGCAGGTAGTGAGGCGCCTGGAGATAACCGTCCCCCCACCAAGCTGAAGTGGCAGGTAAGATCCATAGCAGACCTGTCACATTCTGCTTAACCACCTGTTCATCATTTCGAAATAAATGAAAGGCATGTCTTTCTTTCAATACATTCTCATTTTAGATTATTCTAATTACGAATCCCTAATTAACATCCTCCACAGATGTATCGTAACACAAACCTCATCCAAGACATTATGAATATAGGGCCCGTATCCAAACACAATGACCACACGAGCTGTGGACGTCTTCATCACAGTGACGATCCTCTGGAGTTTATCCAGGTCATTGTGGAAGGGCAGAGCCTCTGAATAAGCCACACAACCCAGACCAGACTGGTCCAGGCCAGACTGGAACAATCGGGCGGCGTCACGGCCGGCATCATCATCACTGAACAACAGTCCTACCCAGGTCCACTCGAACCACCTCATAGTCTGGAGCATAGCTCGAGCCTGAGTGGATGAAGAATGGACGGAAATTTACTTAGTTTAGATCATACAGTAAATGGGCAAACAGCGGACCAGGGGCCACATGCGGCCCCCGTGTTCAGTTATGTGGCCTGCAGGTTAATATTGGAATACTGTTATATCATTGATTTCAGCTGTTACAATTCCAAACACGCAAACATGACCCGCTTTAATTACTTGCGCAAGCAGAGTGCGCAAGTACTAGTTTCGCCCGGGACTCGTATGCACCGTCCCAGATGTCCCGCCAATTTTGATGCGTTTGCACCGTCCCAGCAAATGACGTAATGACTAATTGTGCCTGATACGGCAGTGGTGCCAGATTACCTACATGTATACATAGGAGCATTACCTTTAATCCTCCCAACACTAAAACATATCGTCATTACGTCACCATCGAAAACCAATTACACTCTGGCATTGGGTCCTTTAATCCACATCTTCATTACGTAATCATTGAGAGCTAGTTATACATATACTATGTATATGTATAAAACCAATGGTTTTCGATGGTGGTGACGTAATGACGATATGTTTTAGTGTCGGGAGGATTAAAGGTAATGCTCCTATGTATACATGTATGTAATCTGGCACCACTGCCGTATCAGGCACAATTAGTCATAACGTCATTTACCGGGACGGTGCATACGCATAAAAATTTGCGGGACGGCTGGGACGGTGCATACGGCGCAAAGTAACCACAGTATACCGCTAATCAACTTACAAATTACATTTACATACATTGTATATGTATAACTAGCTCTCAATGATGACGTAATAAAGATGTGGATTAAAGGACCAAATGCCAGAGTGTAATTGGTTTTCGATGGTGACATAATGACGATATGTTTTAGTGTTGGGAGGATTAAAGGTAATGCTCCTATGTATACATGTATGTAATCTGGCACCACTGCCGTATCAGGCACAAGTAGTCATTACTAAGATTTGACAGTTTGTAGCGGTCGAAAGTACTTGTGCGCTCTGCTTGTGCACAAGTAGGCCATAAATGGCCTACTAGTGCACAAGCAGAGCGCACAAGTAAGTAAGTATGCAAACAAGCAAGTATGCACTCGACAGAGTGCAGTTCTAGTTATATCTATAATGGTCAATATTAGTAGCATAATTACAATTTCAATTGTCTTTTCATGTCCAATGCATTTGAATTTAAGTATGTTTAATTTAAGTTAACATAAGTATAAATAAATGCATTTGAAATTAAATAAAAATGTTAGGCATACTTTTCAGGATTCCAATTAATCTTAGCAAAAATAGCAAATAATTCAGGATATCACAAACTCAAAACGTGTCGCAGTGCAACGTGTGTTGAGCTAGAATGGAGACAAGATATTTCTATGGAGTCAGTTCAGTCTCAAAAGATTCACAGTAAATAACACAGATTTGTAAATCACAAGTTCAGATTTGCAACTCACGTGAGTGAATTTGTGTTTCACATTTGTGTTTTGTATCCACAAGTTCAGATTTGTGTTTTGTACCTGTGTTTTGTATCTGTGTTTCGCATCTGTGTTTTGTATTTGTGTTTTGTATTTGTGTTTTGTATTTGTGTTTTGTATCTGTAATACGCATCTGTGTTTTGTATCTGTGTTTCGCATCTGTGTTTTGTATTTGTGTTTTGTATTTGTGTTTTGTATTTGTGTTTTGTATCTGTAATTCGCATCTGTGTTTTGTATCCGTGTTTCGCATCTGTGTTTTGTATTTGCGTTTTGTATCTGTAATTTGCATCTGTGTTTTGTATCCGTGTTTCGCATCTGTGTTTGAAACACAAATACAAAACACAGATGTGAAACACGGATACAAAACACAGATGCAGATTACAGATACAAAACGCAAATACAAAACACAAATACAAAACACAGATGTGAAACACGGATACAAAACACAAATCTGAACTTGTGGATACAAAAGACAAATGTGAACCTGTGAGTTCACTCACGTGAGTTGCAAATCTGAACTTGTGAGTTACAAATCTGTGAGACCTTTGAGACTATTTTTGAGACTCTTCTGACGTTGGGCGTTAACGAACGTCATCATTGGCTGAGGGAATCTGTCAATCATTCTGATTGACAGATTCCTCGGCCAATCAGATCGGTCCGCCTTCAGCCAATCCTATGGCTCCTTACATTGTGAGGGGTGGGGGCTCCTTTTGCACTGCATCGATGCTTGGAAGAGCTTCAGTTAAAATCAGTGGTGGAAAATAACGAAGTACAATTACTTCGTTACTGTACTTAAGTACAAGTTTGGAGAATTTGTACTTTTATTGACTACTTTTCTTTTGCTGTATTTTTACTTTTACTTCGTTACATTTACAAGGAAAAAATCGTACTTTTAATGCGCTATATTTAAAATCGGACACCTCGTTACTCGCTACAAATTAAATAATAAAATCTTATATTTGTCTTACTGGAGGAATGCGCAGTTGAGAATTGAACAGGGCTGCTCCACTCTCAGATAATAGGGGGGCGGAGTTGTGTTCTGCTGCCTGGCCTGCTTTGAAGACGGCAAGACGCACACACTGTGTTTTGTCACACGCATTCAACATGGATGACCGAGACACAGTCTTAGCAGAAGGATTTTTTATTTTTGTCCTTGCCTTATGCCTTACGCCCATGCCTTAATATTTAGCGGAAAACCAACCAATAAGTCCCTATCCGACACAAATTAACTAATCTTTCTCAGCCGTCACTGGAGCGCGCATCTAGCTACTGCATGATCATGCACGCTGACAGACAGCAGACACTGTCCCAACTCCTAACACAAACACTGAGGGAACTTGTTGTTGTACACACA
This sequence comes from Protomyctophum bolini, assembly GCF_963924005.1. Classification (NCBI taxonomy): domain Eukaryota; kingdom Metazoa; phylum Chordata; class Actinopteri; order Myctophiformes; family Myctophidae; genus Protomyctophum; species Protomyctophum bolini. The sequence goes on from NC_137882.1 coordinate 34,259,778, forward strand.
TAATGTGCCACGAAAAATAGCTTCCAATAGCTTAGTTGGTTATTATCGCTTCGAGGAGGTACGTGTCCATAATATCGCCACGAACGGCCAACAAAAGACATCTCTCTTCCACAGTGAATGAAGCGCAGTGATGCCTAATTTATTCTTCGCCGTACAAAGTGTTCCGCGCTGAAAATAGCTGATATACAAGCTCACAACTTGTCGCGTCCGGACACGTTGTGAGCTTGTAGATCAGCCAACCCCAGCATGCGGAGATGCAGGCTCTGAGAACGTTCAGAAACTTTTGCCTTCACAATAAAAGCATGCAAAAGCCCATATAGAGAAGGAAAAATAATTCGGTGGCATTTCACATTGCAAAAGAGCAATTTTTGTAAAATGTAAAAAATATATAAAAATTAAAGCAAAAAAAGAACGAAAAATAACTATAATAGTTCATTTTTCAAACGATGAACTTTAGTTCAAAATTTGGAATGATGAACTATGAACGGAACTAGTTCATTTTAAAAATCAACAACTGTGAACTGAACTATAGTTCCTTAAAAAAAAGAACTTTGCCAACACGATGTATGCTGTTGGGGGTTCTGTATTTTCAGTATTTGTATGCTATTTAATTTTTTGGAATAAAGCCACTTTTGACAGGATGACAATTTTGGAAATTCATTTCTTTGTATTCATTTTGAAAATAATTTTGTATTTTGTACTTTGTAATTTTTACTTTTATACTTAAGTACATTTTACGCCGGGTACATTTTTGTACTTAAGTACATTTTATTTGAGGTACTTTTATACTTTTACTTAAGTAACTTTCTTAATGGGCACTTTGTACTTTTACTTAAGTAATTTTCAAGTAGAGAATCAGTACTTCTACTTAAGTAAAATATTTTTGTACTTTTTCCACCACTGGTTAAAATTAATATTAATATTAAAATGAGGAGCATCTTCAATATTAAATATATAAAATATAAAATATTATAATATTATAATATTCAATATTAAAAATATATATATATATATATATATATATATAGTCTATATAACATTTTAATAGATTATTATTATAATTCACAATAGTGATATTCAAACTATTCAAGGTTATAGGGTTAAATATATATAATATATATATATATCAATCTCTTAAAGGTGCTGTAAGAGAATCTTTCGCTTAATAACCCCAGGCTACATATTCTGGAGGAACATTAGCATTAATTAACATAAAATAGCCGATCTACAAGCTCACAATGCAATAATGCATTGTGATGTGAGCTTGTAGATCGGCTATTTTTTGGCAAAGAAATCAGTAAAATAATAGTCTTGTAAAGAAGTGGTTCCCAATATGGGGTCCGGGGACCCCCATGGGTCATTGCAGTTTCAGGGGGTCCCCAGCTAAATCAGGGGTCCCCAAACTTTTTCCTGTGAGGGCCACATAACTTTTCCCTTCTCTGATGGGGGCCGGGGTCAGTTTGTAACAGAAAAAGTGTGACGATCGCAGGGGTGCCTAACCGTAAACATATTTTTTTTCTCCAGAAAGCCACACATAACCAAATATTAATAACCAGTGCACGTACTGTACATGCAGCACTACAGGGCTGCATAGTGCATGTACTGTACATGCAGCAGTGCCAGGGTTTCCTGCACAATGTTGTTGGCATGGCGCTGCGCCATGCTTGAAATAAATCGCGTGTGTGTGATATGAAATATCCAGTACCTCCCCAGTGCCTCCCCAAGTGCCACCCCAGTGTCTGCCCTGCAGTGTCTGCCCAGTGTCTGCAAAGTGCCTCCCCAGTGTCCCCCTGAGTGCCTCCCCAGTGCCTCCCCAATGTCTCCCCAGTGCCTCCCTGAGTGCCTCCCCAGTGTCTCCCCAGTGCCTCCCCAGTGTCTCCCCAGTGTCCCCCCCGAGTGCCTCCCCAGTGTCTCCCCAGTGCCTCCCCAGTGTCTCCCCAGTGTCCCCCCCGAGTGCCTCCCCAGTTTGCCCCTGAGTGCCTCCCCAGTGTCTCCCCAGTCCCCCCCCCCCGAGTGCCTCCCCAGTGTCTCCCCAGTGTCCCCCAGTGTCCCCCCCAGTGCCTCCCAGTGTCCCCCTGAGTGCCTCCCCAGTGTCTCCCCAGTGCCTCCCCAGTGTCTCCCCAGTGCCTCCCAGTGTCCCCCTGAGTGCCTCCCCAGTGCCTCCCTAGTGTCTCCCCAGTGCCTCCCCAGTGCCTCCCCAGTGTCTCCCCAGTGTCTCGCCAGTGTCTCGCCAGTGTCTCCCCAGTGCCTCCCCAGTGTCTCCCCAGTGCCTCCCCAGTGTCTCCCCAGTGCCTCCCCAGTGTCTCCCCAGTGCCTCCCCAGTGTCCCCTCAGTGACTCCCCAGTGCCTCCCCAGTGTCTCCCCAGTGCCTCTCCAGTGCCTGCCCAGTGTCCCCCAGTGTCCCCCCCAGTGCCTCCCCAGTGTCTCCAATAGCAATACAAGAGCAATAACACAAATTACTCTTAATTTATTAATCTAATTATTTGCTCTCATCCAGTGCTAATGAAAAATAAAAATAAAATCCTATATTTTGGCTATTTAAAAAAAAAATACTATGCGGGCCGTAGTTTGGTGACCCCTGAGCTAAATGATATTTTGGAACCAAATGGACCCTTGCAGGTCTGTAACACTTAGAGTGTACAAATGGAACCCGATAGAAATGCATAATGCATGTCAAACTGGGGGGTCCTTGAAATTAAATGGGTTGAGAATCACTGCTATAATCTTCTCTTATGGGGGTCCCAACCCTGGCATATCTTTTCAAATGGGGGTCCGCGGGCTAATAAGTGTCAAGTTTAAGTATAACCTTTCAGTTTTGTTAAAGCCTTCTGTTGGTACAGGGAATAAGGTAGTTCTGGGGTACCCTGTACATATTGCATGTGGTTAATGTAATACAAAAAACAATCACACCCATGTGAAGTGAGGGGCACTCTTATCATCTTACAACATCGAGGAGGGAATTCGGTATAGCTATGATTAGGTGATGTAATGATAATGTAAAACAAACATTAAAATGAAAATCTCTTCATTGTTAATTGCATTTAATGTTTGTGTTAGGGACAAGCTGGTAAAATGTCCCTTCATGGCGTTTTTGAGGGGTGCTAGCCCCTCCTATGGTTTAATGTTTGGTTTTAGTTCAATGTTTGATTTAAAAACCCCATTGACAATGAAAGCAAAATTTACGTCATCTTGTCCCTAACAAACATTACATGCCATTAAACCCTCTTATTACCAGCCTTAAATCACATCTTTTTGTGGCTTAGGCCAGATTTGGCGACTTTTTGAATGACAATAGAAAAATGTGAGATATGACCACAATGGCATGAAATATCTCATTTTCAAGCTGCATATCTCTACTTCACAATGAAAAAAGAATTATGACTCTAGCATGTTCCTTCGTTGACTTATAAGCATTTTAGTACAACTTGGTTTCACTGTTCACTGAAAACCAAGGTGTATTAAAATGCTTATTACTAAACAATGGAATATGCTAGAGTCATAATTTTTCATTCATTGTGAAGTAGAGACATGCAGCTTTAAAATGAGATATTTCATGCCATTGTGGTCATATCTCACATTTTTCGATTGCCATTCAAAAAGTCGCCAAAGCTGGCCAATGCTGGCCAATGCCCCATTTCTTAATTCGTCATTTTCATGCAAAAAGAAAAAACAGCGGTCTAAATAAATTATATACATATAATCCGGCAGTTTAACTGTAACACCCAAAACTGCCACCAGATGGCGGGAAAGCACCATTATGCTGAAAATGCCGTTAGAGTCAAATCTCTTGACATCACTTCCTGTTCAACGGAGTAAACAAGAAGTGAAAAGATTGTCCCCTACAAGATAGCCTCACTCTCTCGGAATGCTAGGCTAACAATAGCTTCATCATAAATTAGTGTAAAATCACCCAAATCGAGCCCAGAAAGTCCCAAAATATCAGATTTTTTGCCGCGATTCACATAGAGACGGCGCGCGTGCACGATAGTGCACGATCGCGCGGATTTCGGCCGGTTTTTAGTAGATTACATAAAAATAAAAAATAAAATGCAAAAAAATCGGAAAAAAATGATAATTTGATTAAATTTTTTTGGAATTATTGTCTACCACGTCCACAACGTCCTTGGCCATGAGGGATTTGTTGATAGCACGTCAGAAAGAACGTCCTTGGCCTTAAAGAGAATTTAATGTTTGTTTTGACAGTTTGTTTTACATCACCATTACATCACCTATAATCAAGATGACTTAGACTTTATATTATTAGCGCCCCTCACTTCACACAGGTGTGATTTTTAAAACAAACATTAAACCTGTAAAATAAAATTGTTATTGGGTCTGACCCTCTAAGACCCAGTGTTGCTTTTTAGCAACAATTTTATTTATATATATATATATATATATATATATATATATATATATATATATATATATATATATATAAGGAGGGGCTAGCACCCCTCAAAAACGCCATTGACAATGAAGGGAAATTTTACCAGCTTGTCCCTAACACAAACATTAAATGTAATTAACAATGAAGAGATTTTCATTTTAATGTTTGTTTTACATCATTACATCACCTAATCATAGCTATACCGAATTCCCTCCTCGATGTTGTAAGATGATAAGAGTGCCCCTCACTTCACATGGGTGTGATTGTTTTTTGTATTACATTAACCACATGCAATATGTACAGGGTACCCCAGAACTAAACTACCTTATTCCCTGTACCAACAGAAGGCTTTAACAAAACTGAAAGGTTATACTTAAACTTGACACTTATTAGCCCGCGGACCCCCATATTGAAAAGATATGCCAGGGTTGGGACCCCCATAAGAGAAGATTATAGCAGTGATTCTCAACCCATTTAATTTCAAGGACCCCCCAGTTTGACATGCATTATGCATTTCTATCTCTGGGACCCTCAATTTATTTTGTAAAATCTATGTTGATTTTACTCTGAGAGTGTGCAAATGGAACCAAATGGAAACAAACGGGTCCATTTGGTTCCATTTGTACACTCTAAGTGTTACAGACCTGTAAGGGTCCATTTGGTTCCAAAATATCATTTAGCTGGGGACCCCCTGAAACTGCAATGACCCATGAGGGTCCCCGGACCCCATATTGGGAACCACTTCTTTACAAGACTATTATTTTACTGATTTCTTTGCCACAAAATATGATCTACAAGCTCACAATGCAATAATGCATTGCGATGTGAGCTTGTAGATTGGCTATTTTATGTTAATTAATGCTAATGTTCCCCCAGAATATGTAGCCTGGGGTTATTAAGCGAAAGATTCTTTTACAGCACGTTTAAGAGATTGATAACACAAGTGGATGATATATTAAATTAACCCTATAACCTTAATGATTTGAATAGTTTGAATATCACTATTGTGAATTATAATAATAATCTATTAAAATGTTATATAGACTATATATATATATATATATATATATATATATATATATATTTAATATTGAATATTATAATATTATAATATTTTATATTTTATATATTTAATATTGAAGATGCTCCTCATTTTAATATTAATATTAATTTTAACTGAAGCTCTTCCAAGCATTGATGCAGTGCAAAAGGAGCCCCCCCCCCCTCACAATGTAAGGAGCCATAGGATTGGCTGAAGGCGAACCGATCTGATTGGCCGAGGAATCTGTCAATCAGAATGATTGACAGATTCCCTCAGCCAATGATGACGTTCGTTAACGCCCAACGTCAGAAGAGTCTCAAAAATAGTCTCAAAGGTCTCACAGATTTGTAACTCACAAGTTCAGATTTGCAACTCACGTGAGTGAACTCACAGGTTCACATTTGTCTTTTGTATCCACAAGTTCAGATTTGTGTTTTGTATCCGTGTTTCGCATCTGTGTTTTGTATTTGTGTTTTGTATTTGCGTTTTGTATCTGTAATCTGCATCTGTGTTTTGTATCCGTGTTTCACATCTGTGTTTTGTATTTGTGTTTCAAACACAGATGCGAAACACGGATACAAAACACAGATGCAAATTACAGATACAAAACGCAAATACAAAACACAGATGCGAAACACGGATACAAAACACAGATGCGAAACACAGATACAAAACACAGATACAAAACACAAATCTGAACTTGTGGATACAAAACACAAATGTGAAACACAAATTCACTCACGTGAGTTGCAAATCTGAACTTGTGAGTTACAAATCTGTGTTATTTACTGTGAATCTTTTGAGACTGAACTGACTCCATATATTTCTACCCAACATTATATGCAATGTGGCCCTCTGGAGTGAGTGTGGACATATAGTGGCCCTCTGGAGTGAGTGTGGAAATACAGTGGCCCTCTGGAGTGAGTGTGGAAATACAGTGTCCCTCTGGAGTGAGTGTGGAAATTTAGTGGCCCTCTGGAGTGAGTGTGGAAATATAGTGGCCCTCTCCTACATCAAAGTTGCCCACCACATGGGTTAGAGTATTCCAGTTTGTGAAACATGAACTATTAGATACCAACACATCTATTGTTAGAAGTTCACCTGGAAGACAAAACTTGGCGTTGTTCTGAAGAAGGATGGGAACTGAGTCCGGTCGCTCAGACAGGAACAACCAGCATAGTAACTTATCTGGAAAAACAGAATAAAAACAAATACTAAATATCTATTCTGTAATGTACTAGATCATAGGTATTCAACAGTGCGTCTGGTACCCTCAGGGCAGTGCTACTCAACCCACGGCCCCTGCTTAATGTATCTGTGGCAAACAATGAAAATATAATGTTAGTTATTTTCATTGTTTTGAACAAGATTTTAGTTATTGTATTGTAAAAAGTTGTAGCCTGTTGACAACTTAGTATTAACCACTTACTTTATCACCTGTGATAATCTGTTAATTATATGTTCTCTTCACATTTTGTGAATGAAGCCTCATTTTGGTCTTCAACCAGACAAAATTCTCCCATCCCTCGCTCCCTCCATTGGCTCTCGGTCGCAGCCCGGAAAGAGTACAAAACTCTGATGCTGGCATTCAAAGCAACCAAAGGTATGGCACCCTCATATACCCCCAATAGCTGCTTTTAACACTCCACTGTGTGGATTCAGAATGACCAGGTCATAAGCGTACATAGAGTAAGGTGATTAATGATAGTGATAAGACAGCCTGTATTGCACTTATTTCATTCACGATAGATCATCCATGTATAATATGCACAATGTGCTTAGATATGCCACAAGCAGCTTCTGAAACCGTTTGGTTTATCCTGTCAAAAGCTCAATAAGTTTAAATTTAGCATCGGAAGATAGTGGAAATAACCTACTGTAGCTGGCAATCATTTGTGTGCCAGGTTTCCTTTTTAATCTGAACTGGTTATCTGCAGTAAAGACAAACATTCCCAGATGTACAAACATGATTCTTTCCAAAACTGTGGACACTAGAGAATGCTGGCCAGAGAGATTTGGATGTGCTGTTTGAGAACTTTACAGGTCCTGCCATTGGCAATTCAGTAGAATGCAGTGCATTGTCAGAAATAGAAGAGTTCAGTAGAATGCAGTGCATTGTCAGAAACAGAACAGTTCAGTAGAATGCAGTGCATTGTCACAAACAGAACAGTTCAGTAGATTGTCAGTGCATGGTCAGAAACAGAACAGTTCAGTAAGGGGGCATTGTCAATCAATACAGTAAATGATCCTGAATAGATATTGTTCCTCTGCTGGACACTTATTTTCAGTAGCAAAGCAGTAGCATTAACATTAGGCTAATCAGTGAATTAAACCTGCAGGGAAAACATGCATTTTCAGAAACCTTCAAGATAAGATCAGTAAAGTGTGAAGAGTTTGAATGGCACATCTGTAGGTCTGTTTAGTTTACCTGCCTTTTCTTTAAGGACAGGCTCTAATTGTACAGAGGTGATTGACTCTGTACCATGAACCAACAGACCTGTAAAACACAGGCCAAGGGCAGTAACTTAACACTTTCACTTAAAACAAAGGGGAAACAAGAAATTATGACTTTCGTCATATTATTACCAGCATCTTGTATATGTGCGGCGGTGGTGGTCCACAGAAAGAAAAAAGAAAGCAGATCTACAAGCTCCCAACGTGTGAAGATATGAATATGATGCAGTGTGAGCTTGTATTTTTGATTATTATATTTTGTAAAGGAATGGAAGTCAATATATCTGACTGTCAGTATCAGTCAGTTTGACCAGATTCCATTCAAATTGGCTACTATGAGTATGAGGTTTCCACTTGACAGCACTCACGCAGTTGGTTTGATTGACACATTGACATGTCAATCTGTCGTAAAACGAGAGTCTAAAATGTTGTAGAGTTATGGGTCCATTTGGTTGTATTTGTACAAGCTCAGGTCACCCATTCTCCAAACAATCATATATCGCATGATTCGCATCGCAGTCACTGAGACTCAAATGTGTTACTGTCTGTTATCCATTAAATCAGCGATTCTGCTGCCACGTTTTAGAGGCGCTCCGTGGTTATTTGCCCCCTCAATGTCATAACTGTTCTATTAGTTGGCTCTGGGACTGGTTGAAACCACTGCAATCATGGCTAATGGCACGCATAATGAAGAAATAGGGCATTAAAAAACATTACAAGTTGAAATATGGAGACAAGGTTTCTTCTCGACAGAAACGATTATGATCCATGTCTTTCAAACGGCAAAAACACCAAATGTAATATTGATCATATTACAGATTTGCAAATAGCCAAGTAAGCAAAATTAAATAAAATAGGCTATAGGTGAAAGGGGATAGGAAACTTACCATGGGCACTCTGTATACACCTAATATTCTAGAGAGGGTAATAGAACTTTTTGAGGTACTAGGACCCACAATTCCAAGTACCGGAGGAGACCCAACACAGCTCTGATCCAGTGTAAACTGCTCCTCTCTCCCACTGATCAGTGACAACGCTGCAGGGACTGCAACTCCAAGCGTTAAACAGGTGTCATAGCAACGGTATCCCAGAGTCACATTGGGGAGCAGGCTGGGGTCTCTGTTGATCTCAGTGATGGCAAATGCCATGATCTGTGCCATTCTGAACGCCCTCATTAAAAAACTAACACACAGAATTACACTGTAGCCTTGAATATCATTGCTGTCGGGCAGAAACCTTGTATCTCCATATTTAAACGTTGTGTTTTTGTTTAATACATTTCTTACTTTGTCATACTACAAAATGTTGTGCTATTTTTTAAGAAAATATTTAAGTCAAAGTGCTTGTGACTAAATAATAACTACCCTAGATCCATCCAAACACATGTTCTGAGAAGGTTTCCACCCGGCCTATATCTTTGTAGAAACAACTGAAACATACACATCAACTAATCATGTCAAAACAAGGTTGGTGTTGTCTTGCTGGCTATTCGTGATACTCACTGACTGCAGGAGGGCTTCTGCTCCTTGGACTGTGTGAACGTCAGCCCAGGGAACTCAGAGGCCAGGTGGAATGGAAACAAACCACCCAGAAGCACATCTCCAGCCTTGTATATTCTGCCAGGATCAAACAGTGCCTGTAACTCACAAGAAGAGGAAGAGGATGAAGTCAAAGGAGAGAAGGAAGAGAACATCATCAAGTATGAAAACAGTTGTATGTCTAAAGAAGTCCTCATGACTGTCCTCCTCTGTCTAACAACCCCTCCCACCTTCTCCATCCAGTGTCCAGTTGTTAGGTTTTATACCCATGCAGTGCCGTCCCCTGTGCCAGATGACGACATTACGTAATCTTTCACAACACCGATCTGGGCCTTTCGGCACACACAGAGGCAGGGCTTAACGTACATAGGTATCAGTGGTGGAAAGTAACAAAGTAGATTTACTGAAGTACTGTACAGCAAGTTCAATGTTGAGGTATTTGTATTTCACTTGAGCATTTGTCATTTCCAATGCTTTTACTTCTACTCCACTACATCCCAAATCCCAATATTGTACTTTTACTCCTCTACATTTAATTGGAAACTTTAGTTACTTTGTAGATTTTGATTATTATTACAAAACATACATTAACCACTTCAGCCTTATATACAGTACATTTTGGCCATTTGAAAATAGCTGATTGTGACACATTGTGAGCTTGTAGATCAGCTATTTTCAAAAGATTTTTTTGACATTTGAAATGGGCCATATTCTATATAATGAGTAGGCTACTTAATTTATAATTTTGGTACATTAAGTACATTTTGATGCCAATACTTCAGTACGTTACGAGAGACAATGTGATCCGCAATAAACTTGTAAATCGGTTCGCAACATGTCGCCTTAGTCAGTGGCAGGTTGGTGGTCAGTGGTGGTCAGTGTCAGGTTGGTGGTCAGTGGTGGTCAGTGGCAGGTTGGTGGTCAGTGGTGGTCAGTGGCAGGTTGGTGGTCAGTGTCAGGTTGGTGGTCAGTGGTCGGTGGTGGTCAGTGTCAGGTTGGTGGTCAGTGCATGGTCAGTGTCAGGTTGGTGGTCAGTGGCAGGTTGTTGGTCAGTGGTGGTCAGTGTCATGTTGGTGGTCAGTGATGGTCAGTGTCAGGTTGGTGGTCAGTGTCAGGTTGGTGGTCAGTGGCAGGTTGGTGGTCAGTGTCAGTTTGGTGGTCAGTGGCAGGTTGGTGGTCAGTGGCAGGTTGGTGGTCAGTGGCAGTTTGGTGGTTAGTGGCAGGTTGGTGGTCAGTGGCAGGTTGGTGGTCAGTGGCAGTTTGGTGGTCAGTGGTAGGTTGGTGGTTAGTGTCAAACCAAACTCAGCTTCTTCTACACAACGGTAGAGTCTGTTCTCCTATACGGCAGTGAGTGCTGGAACCTGAAGCCTGAAGCCAACTCTGCAGAAGTCTCTAGACGGGCAGACAGGCTGGCAGGCACGCATGCATGCATGCAAGCATGCACACACGCACACACACACACACACACACACACACACACACACACACACACACACACACACACACACACACACACACACAATGATATTATTTAATTAACCCAGGCCTTAGAGGCAATTTAAATAACACAAGGTTGAAACATTGCAATAACACCAATTAAATATCACATGGTTCAATGCCTTGGCAAGTTAGCTGATCTTATCGTTTATTGTTTATCTGTCAACACATTACGTAATCTTTCACAACGCCGATCTGGGCCTTTAGGCACACACAGAGGCAGGGCTTAACATATATATCAGTGGTGGAAAGTAACAAAGTAGATTTACTGAAGTACTGTATACTTAAGTTCAATGTTGAGGTATTTGTATTTCACTTGAGCATTTGTCATTTCCAATGCTTTTACTTCTACTCCACTACATCTCAAATCCCAATATTGTACTTTTACTCCTCTACATTTATTTGGAAACTTTAGTTACTTTGTACATTTTGATTATTATTACAAAACATAATTAACCACTTCAGCCTTATATACATTTCGGCCATTTGAAAATAGCCGATTGTGACACATTGTGAGCTTGTAGATCAGCTATTTTCAAATGATTTTTTATTTGAAATGGGACATATTCTATAATGAGTAGGCTACTTAACTTATACTTTTGGTACATTAAGTACATTTTCATGCCAATACTTTTGTACCTAAGAGAGACAATGAGATCCGCAATAATCTTGCAAATCGGTTCGCAGACATGTCGCTTTAGTCAATGGCAGGTTAGTGGTCAGTGGCAGGTTGGTGGTCAGTGGTGGTCAGTGTCAGGTTGGTGGTCAGTGTCAGTTTGGGGGTCAGTGGTTGTCAGTGTCAGGTTGGTGGTCAGTGGTGGTCAGTGTCAGGTTGGTGGTCAGTGTCAGGTTGGTGGTCAGTGTCAGGTTGGTGGTCCGTGGTGGTCAGTGTCAGGTTGGTGGTCAGTGTCAGGTTGGTGGTCAGTGGTGGTCAGTGTCAGGTTGGTGGTCAGTGTCAGGTTGGTGGTCAGTGGCAGGTTGGTGGTCAGTGTAGCCTTCTTATATTATATATCTATGGGCTCAGCGGTAGAGTGGACGGATGGAAACCGTGAGCTTGTCAGTTCATCATCGTTTGCCGTGGAAGTATAGTGGAACAGGTGAAGTTTGGTTTTAAACATTAAAAAAGGTGAAGGGAGCTAAATGCAATAATGTTGCCTACCACAGTTGTTGCATGCACGAAAGGGAGCATTTCCACAATGCATAGACATCTATCCATAATGCATTGTAACACACAGACACACACACACACACACACACACACACACACACACACACACACACACACACACACACACACACCAGAGTGCAGAGTGCAGACTGAAAGAGACACACACACCTGGAGAATTAACTACAACCACCAGTTGTAACACTTACTGTATCAACGTGATGCACTTGAATAAAGTAACTCCATTGCAGAAAAGGGGAAAAAAGTGTAATAGAATACATGGTGAAGTATGGTGTGAATCTGGTCGATCAATCGAATTTAGATCGAAATCAGGTTTTCTTGGTTTGGATGATGAAAATGAATTTGAATTTAGGTACGGATAATTACGGTACGGATCTCGCTCATTAAAGCACTCATGCACATCTACAAAAAGCATGTGGCAAGCTGGTATAATATTACTGTGTCATTTCTTGTTTATAATTTATCCTGCTCCTCTCCTCTCCTCTCCTCTAAATACACAGTGGGCCAAGATAAATAAATTGGTACAAGTCGAGGGCAGGACTGTCCCAGGCAAACTTCGTTTAGACAGTTTTGGGGAGAGGGGTAGCTAAAAGACAATATACTTCCTGGTCAATAGTGAAGAGAAGACGCAGGCGTGCGCTCACGGGCCCTCGATACGCACCAATGCACTTGCAGTGCATTGTGGGACTTGTAGTATTATAGTGGTCTGTGCAACATACCAGAGGGCCAGTTCTAATACTAATTAAATATCATCCCGCGGGCCAAAGATAATTCATTCACGGGCCTGATTTGGCCCCCGGGCCTTGAGTTTGACATGCTCTAAGGTGTGTACCATGAGGACTCAGGCCCAGCATCTCTTCCCTTCCACCAGACAGCGGACCCCCAGGTACTATGAACTTAACGTTTCCTTATTGTTTGTACTCATATCGACCCTGAAAGTATTGCTGCTGCCTGGGAATGTAGTGCTGGACGAAGTGATGACCAAACGGAGGAAGCTATTTGGAAAAGAGATTTAACATTGAAAAGCCTCCCAGCAAACTAATTCCAAATCAAGAATAATACGCTCTCCACTTTACCTGAAGATGATTCCATTATAATTGACCCAGATGAGGCAACATTTGAAATATAAATAAAGGTCGTTACTTCCCATCTCTGATGATAGAAGATGTGAAACGTTTATAATCATATCAATTGTAAATACTGCGCAATGGCGAAGCCGCATACACACGCCAATTTATTTATCGCCAATTATCTAATGTAATCCTGGGCGTTACACTTCCTCTGCCAACCTTGGGCAGCGGACTGACCTCATGCCTACTTCTATGCATGAGGAGTCCAAGCTGCTTCTTTCCACCAGACGGGGGAATTTCCCTGGCCGGACGTAGAGCGTGGAAGGAACACGTTATTCCGACCAGTTCCATATTCCCTCCATCAGGCACCCTGGCTAGCCAGGGGGAGGTAGTTTACCGTGGACCCCCAACTGAAAATATGTAGTTCACGGAACCCCAGAAGCAAAGATTCTGAAACCACATCTTTAAAAAAAAGATGCTGTGCTATGAGCTTGTAGATTTAATATTCAATAGCTAAAGTACCGTATAACAATGCTCCACACCAAAAGCATTTTTCACTTAAGTATAAAGTATAAAGCATTTCCTCGTCCGTGTGCCTTTCAAGCTCACCGCATGCACGCTGTTTTTGTCATAACGACTTTACAGCTTTGGATCTTATTTCATTACTATTCCCAGTCACCCATTACCCTCCTTATACTTATATATTATTTGTCTGCCTGTAGCCTAATTAACACATGAAGACTAGTCAACATGTTCGGTAGGAATTAGGTAGGTTGGAATGTGAATCGATTTAAAATACAATAGAAAGGGTGGGGTGTCGGGGCGCTTAAGCTCTGGGGGAGATAGTGGCCAATGGGATCGCAGAAAAACACGGTCAACTTGACCTGGAAAGTATCTGAAATCCGCTTGTGTGGTAGGTGAGTTTCTACACGTCATGCATGTGTAAAGAAATGTGTGAAGGAAGGGGCGCTCTTATCATCTTACATGATGTAAAACAAACATTGAGACAAAACATTGAATTATCCTCCAATGTTGTTTTTAAAACGAACATTGAACAAAAAACAAACATTAAACCTGTATAGGAGCTCGGGGCTAGCGCCCCTCAAACATATTGAGAATTAATTAAAATGTTTTGAATGTTACATTTTAACAAAAATGTCACTGAAAAAGGAACAAACACCCGCACACTGTCTTCCAATGCAGTGAACCGGCTTTAATAGGGAAACAGCAACATTTCGGCCTATGCGGCCTTCATCAGGCAAAATATTTTCAGATTGATGTGTGAAAATTACATTAATCTGGGGTTCCTTGACGTGAAGAAATGTGGTAACCACTGGTGTAAACAACATTAGATAGCAAGCCCAAATAAGCAACTACTGTACACTTTAGAAAAAAGCCCCAAAAAAACACGACGCAACTACCAATAATTTATTTACAAGCGGCTTTACAGAAAAACAAGCCAAAGGTCACTTATAATTAGACATGGCAACACTGGCTGAAGGAAGTGAAGCACACACAAGGATACAAAATATACAAATTACACTTTGGACAAAACTTAATGGTATACACATCGTCTAGTACATTTATTTAGACTGGTTATTTTATTAAAACCATAAAAAGGAAAGTAAGAAACAAACAAACAAAAAAGGTACACAGTAAACACTCATTATTACTAAACTATTGAAAATAACTACTGAACATTTTGAATACTATTCCTCAGCGACGTTAAAGGTCACACAAAAGCCACACCCTATGGCCCGGAAATAACAATCAATTAAAAACAATCAATAACACAACTTCTGTTGACAGGAGCAGTATTAACACATCGAACGCTAAGAACGTACCCGTACGCTTTATGATACGCAAACATGCTATGCGCATACCGTTTCTATACGTCTTATGGTCCAAAATAAGTATTTTTATTGATTTCTGTAGTTCAACTATATACGCGCCCGGACAACTCATAATGTAACACCGATCGGCTCTAAAAACAGTTAAACCCCCCCCCCCTGCTGAAAAGAGGTGTTGGTCTGAGAAGCGTCTGGCACCGCCTACTGGTTGGTCTATGCGAGGAGGTAGCCCTCCATTACGACGTAATGGAGACGGCCGTCCGGCATAGACCAACGCAGATGTCAGGGGATCTAAAATGGATGGGTCCATGCTCTTGTGTGTGAATACACTCGATTCCCACTCCCCTCCTGTTTCTACATGGTTTCTCCCGAGGGAGAATTGTGGGGGGGGGGGGGGGTGTCTCTTCGTCTTGGATCGCATTGGCAGTTCCCCCCCCACTCCCAGTCCCCACTGCTTTCAACTGCATAGGATTAGGCTTGCCTTGCACTTCTCTCATTCTCGGAAAAAGATACAACGCGATTTGCTCTCTGCCCGTATATAAACCTGCAACGATCGGCATTTAATTTCATAACGTTTGGAGTCAGTCATGGACAGATTGCACATTATCGAGGGACCGCCATGATACTTTGGTGGAGATCGCAAGCCATAGCGTCTTCGCCAGCAGACACTATCGGCTGTGATTGTAACCGTTGTATTCATTATAATTGCAGTGATAAGACCGCAATGAAGGCGTCTATGACGTCATCGACCCGTTTGTAATGTATAACGAATACACATGTCTCATCCTAAACTGCGGAAGCCATCGAGTTGCAGATGCATAATCATTATCATTATTGATCGCTCCTACGTCGCTCCTTTTTTCCATCATCATCATCTCCCTACGCAATGAGCGTAGGGAGAGGGCACATATGGGGCTACGACTGAGGAAATGATCAGATGCTGATGCATAATCATCGTCGCTCCTTTTTTCCATCAGCATAATCTCCCTACGCAATGAGCGTAGGGAGAGGGCACATATGGGGCTACGACTGAGGAAATTATCAGATGCTGATGCATAATCAATCATCATTGTTGATCGCCCCTACGTGATCTACGTACGTCTTTGCCCAAACATGTCAAGACATGATTACCACTAAGGTGAGACGCGTTAGTGGTGATCATGTCTGGACATGTTTGGGCAAAGACGTACGTCCTACGCTCATTATGTAGCTCCGAGATGACAGAAAAATAAATAAACATAAATAAATTATTATCATATACATCACTCATTCTTGAGATGAGGGACAAAAGTGGAAAAAACATGTCCCACACATAAGAGCCTTATTTTATGTAAAAAATAAATTAATTCATAAAAATAAAAGCACTTGCAAAGTTAAGTGTAATACAGTTGTGTATTATTATGCCCTTAATTTCATTATAATTGTTTTCATATTCCATCTGAATTAGTTAAAAGCAGGCCCTGTACCCAAAAAGGCCTGTATTTAGCCTGTCCCCAGCAAGTGGCCACAATTTCAAACTGCCAAAAAAGTGTCTAATACTGTCACAATCACATAAATATACATACTAAATTAAAGTAGATTGTCAACAACATAGCAAATAATATACACAGTTAATTTTAATTTATATTTTCTATTAAATATCTCATATCAAATGTTCGTCCCACGTCTCCGTCAACTCCGTCAGGTTTTTTTAAAAGTCTTAAATTAATCAGAAAATATTGTCGACAGATTTAGCCTGAAGACTCCTTTTCCAAGTCCCATTTATATTTGTTGCAACAGTGGAGTACCTGGTCTGACAAGCATTCAATTGTTTGATATTTTAAACAAACAATGTTGATAACAATGTGGTCACAGCTTTTACATGTCAACTCCGTCAGGACATTATTATGATCTTTGTTAAGAATTCCAAAATAATGTTTATTATTTTAGTTTAGGGGTTAGGTTTAGCTAACAAAATTAAGCAAAAACAAAATGGCTACATTGTACTAAAGAGGGTTAAGATGAAAACAAATGCCATTTTGTCAACTCCGTCAGACGTCAACTCCGTCAGATTTTGTGTCTGACGGAGTTGACGTGTATCTGACGGAGTTGACAAAAGTGTTCCTAAAACAATAAAATTATTGTTTTTGAATAATGGGCAGTATTCTAATTTGGCACACAGTTAGAGCATGCCTTAAGGAACATTTTTGGCTATGGGGCCATCACAGATTTGTCTCGTGGTGACCATGGCAGCCATATTATAAAAGAGCCGCCACCTGATGTTATTTTACAATAACTCAAGTTCTACACCACCTAGGATCTTGATTCTGGTGACTAAGACCTCATTTTCAAGGATGAGGGATACAGTGGTACAATTTAGACTTTCCCTGTGACCATGGCAGCCATTTTTCAAAATGGCCGCCACCTGCTGTTATTTTACAATAACTCAAGTTCTACACCACCTAGGATCTTGATTCTGGTGACTAATCATACATTTTCAAGGATGTGGGGTACATTGGTAATATTTAGATTTGTCCTGTGACCATAGCAGCCATTTTTTTTTCAAAATGGCCGCCACCTGCTGTTATTTTACAATAACTCAAGTTTTAGACCACCTAGGATCTTGATTTTGGCGACTAATCATACATTTTAAAAGATGAGAAATACAGTGGTACTATTTAGATTTGTCCTGTGACCATGGCAGCCATTGTTTTTCAAAATGACCACCAACCTGCTGTTATTTTACCAATAACTCAAGTTTTAGACCACCAAGGATCTTGATTCTGGCGACTAATCATTACATTTTCAAGGATGAACTTTCTCTGGGAGAGGTAAGGGCTTATTTCAGGTGCAGGTTGAGTTTCTACTGACAGGACATTAAAAGGAGGTGGGCTTTCTGGCCTTTGACTTGCCCCTTTCAGGTACAGATGCACAGTTTGACTTCACTGGCCACTGCAGGGAACTGTGGGGGAGAAACTTTGGTCTCTTGACACCCCGATTAGGTTCAGGGTTTTTTTTGGTGGAGACTTGCCTTTCATGACATCTTTGCTGCAGCAGTTGATCTCCTTACTGCCAGTGGTGGCACACTCTGGGTCTCTGGGGCATTGTATCTTGGTGGCCTCCTGCCAGTGTTTCTCCATCCTTCTCCTGAGCTCTGTGTTCTGGGGCTCTGTTATAGTTGTATAACTTACATTGTCTTGGCTGGAGATTGCTTTCCTGCAGGGTCCAGCCCAGTCTTGTGCAGATGGCTGCTGGCCCACCTGGAGGCCCCAACCTCACTTGTTCGGTTGGTGTGATTAGGTGGGGTGGTCTTCCCCAATCAGGATGAGGGGTTTGACCCTTTCAAACGGCAGTCTGGCCAAGTGTCTGTATTTAGTTGTGAGTTTAGATACAGGATACGATTGCTCACCCAGCCCCAGGTGACATGAGGTGAAGGCTCCTTTGATTTGGTAACATTGCTTTGGTTGACATGCTGGGGACACAGAGAAAGACACTGATGCCTTCAGTGTCTGCACATCCTGCCTGATGGTCCTGAAGCCAAATCTTCTGTCTTCAGTCTTTCGCTCACTGTTCACTGCTCACTGTTCACCTCACCAAATTTAGCCCAAGGAGTTTGACCCCTAGTTTGGCCATAGACCCCCTAGTTTGGCCATAGCCACTTGTCCAAATGTGCCGACATGTGCTGACCTCATCACATCTGTGATGATGGCTATGGCCGTTTTTAGCCAACGTAGTGTTTTTTGTGCAAAACTAATGCTTGGAATGGATCCAGAATCATGAAAAGCCCCTAGTTTGATATGCCACATGCTACTTAAAGCATAATGAAATTTAGAACATTTAGCCTTATATTGGTTGTTGATGGTACCCAACTTTCAGCAGCTGTCAAACATGCCCCTAGGGTGGTCAAATAGAAACCAATGTGGGATATGTTAGTAGACACCTTTACAAACATTGGTGAAGAAAATTCTTGGTAAGAAATGTATTCACAGATTTTATATTATTCTGATAATATTCCCTGAGTAAATTGGTAAAATAATAGCAGGTCCACCATTTTTGAAAATGTCTACCATCCATGGTCACAGGATAAATCTAAATAGTACAACTGTATTCCTCACCCTTGAAAATGTATGATTAGTCACCAGAATCAAGATCCTAGGTGGTGTAGAACTTGAGTTATTGGGAAATAACAGAAAGTTGGCGGCCATTTTGAAAAATGTCTACCATGGTCACAGGACAAATCTAAATAGTACCAATGTATCCCACATCCTTGAAAATGTATGATTAGTCACCAGAATCAAGATCCTAGGTGGTGTAGAACTTGAGTTATTGGGAAATAACAGAAAGTTGGCGGCCATTTTGAAAAATGGCTGCCATGTTCACAGGGCAAATCTAAATAGTACCACTGTATTCCTCATCCTTGAAAATGTGGGATTAGTCACCAGAATCAAGATCCTAGGTGGTCTAGAACCTAAATCAGTTAAACTTGTCAACTCCGTCAGATGTTCGTCAACTCCGTCAGACGTTCGTCCCGTGATGTTTTTGTTAATTTCCAAAGAAATAGAAAATTCGCTGTCAAATCTTTTGTGCTTATGTATTGAAACACCAACTGAAATGATACGTAATGATGATTTTTTTTTTTACATGGTTTTCATGTTATAATATTGAAAATAAAGGTTGAAATGACGGTTTTGAGAAATTGGATATTTCATAATAGTGTGATATTGGAACAAAATAATATTAAAAGATTTGTATTACTTAACTTGATTACTGAAAGCCATTATAAGATAACTGAGGACTTTATATTATTGTTGAAATGATAAAATTCAATTAAAAGGGATTTTAGTGTGTCTGACGGAGTTGACATGAATCAGGTATTAAGTGCATAAATGTCCCATTTTAGAAAGAAATGTTATGCGAAAAACCTGTTCCTTCTCAAGATTGGTATTTGAGACCTGTGTCTACAAATACATCTATTTGATTTGAATGTATCTTAAAAAAAAAAAAAATCCAGTTTGAAAAAAGTTTTGTCCCTTATCTCAAGAATGGGTGACATACTACACACTGAATGAAAGCCCTGAATGTCTACTTTTAGGAGGAAAACAAATACACATTGATTGCGAACGCAGTGATTGCGAACGCAATGAGCACTTACTATGAGACCTAGCAGATCATGTGTGTGTGTCTGTCTGTCTGTCTGTCCCGCTTTTGTGCCCATATATGGAGCTGAGTGATTACGTCACCATGACTCAGCCATAACCATATAAGGAGTCCCGAAAGCAGCTTCACATATGGAGTGTGTTGCATCATCAGCTCCATATATGGGCACAAAAGGGGCCAGGTCCACATATACAGTAACAGCGGGACAGACACACAGACAGACAGACAGACATGATCTGCAGGGTCTCAGCTGCGTTCGCTTCCCGCATTTGCGCGTCTTACTGGTCCCATGTAGTTTGTCCTGCTATGCAGTTGTACAGCCAGGTCCATGCCTTGAAGAACTATTATTCACAAAATAAGGCCTATAGCGACATGTACATACTATATACCGTATGAAACAGAAGACTCTCTGCTTTCATAAGAAAAAAACTAATACTGTAATAATAATAAAAATCACACCCCTGTGATCCTTGGTCCACTAGAACCTGTAGCACAGAAAGTGTTAACACAACGTGTGCTAATGATTACCGCAGCCTGATTACCTCTGACGCTACGCTGATAGCATTGGACGATCAACCTTTTCCAAGGCCAACAGCAAATGTTCTCTTATAGCGAGAAGCACACCGCATAGCCTACCTCAAAAGAAACCTTAATTTGTCCACTCCAATTTATTTTTATTTTACCATCTTCCACTCTGGAGAAACTTACCTTTATGCAACAATTTTGTAGTAATGTGCTCTTATTGAACAGAATGCCTAGTTGGGGACCGTTTTATGTCAGACATTGACAGGCAATTATAAAAATTAACACAAAAAACGTCCTATACATACTATACACCGAATAGAATGAAAGCCCTGAATGTCTACTTTTACGAGGAAAAAAGTACACATTGATCCCATCTACCCTTCGTCGGTAATTGGCTTTTGTATTAGCTAAATAATGAGCATAGGGACTGAGGGAACATATCTGGGCTACGTTACCGTTTTGTTTACATTACTGTTTTGTTTATTTTTTATGATGACGGATCGGGTAGACGCCAGGCAGGCAGATAAAACGATGCAAAGACGCGTTATCGTTCCAACTCGGCTAGCCGAGTTCGCAGAGGGACGGTGGTGTTGCTGTGCTGCCCCTCCAGCAACACAACAGCACGTATTTGCATTGTTCCATCTTCTGACCGTTGATCATCATCATCAAAAAATAACCGTCCACCGTCCCTCGCCGTGTTCGCCACAATCCGTGATATTTTTCTTGTTTGTTCAAGTATGCAGAAGGAAAGGAGACCGACTTTAGATCTGTGTCCATCATGGAGCCGGAACATGTACCAAACGACACAGCTTAGATGACTGTACTTGTCACACTGTTCTTGTTCTGTACTTGTTCTTGTCACACTGGGTACAGTGGAAAGGTTTCTCTCCAGTGTGTGATAGACTGTTTGTCTTCAGCTGATGTAAATAATAGAAACTCTTGCCACACTGTTCGCATTGTAAATGTTTCTCTCCAGTGTGGACAGGCTGGTGTGCGTTCAATTGAGATGATCGAGGATACGCTGGTGTACCTTCAATTGACGAAGCCTAATTAAACTCTTTTCACACAGTTTACAGTGGAAAGGTTTTTCTCCAGTGTGGTCAAGCTTGTGTGATTTCAACTCTTGCCACAATATTCACATTGAAAAGCATTTTCTTCAGTGTGAATAGGCTGGTGTTCCTTCAATTGAGCCGACGTAATAAAACTCTTGTCACACAGGTTTTTCTCCAGTGTGGACAAGCTGGTGTCTCTTCAGAGTACTTGACTGATTAAAACTCTTGTCACACACTTTACAGTGGAAAGGTTTTTCTCCAGTGTGGATAAGCTGGTGTGTCTTCAGAGTACTTGACTGAGTAAAACTCTTGTCACACAGTTTACAGCGGAAAGGGTTTTCTCCAGTGTGGACAAGCATGTGTTCCTTCAATTGACCTGGCCGAATGAAACTCCTGTCACACAGTTTACAGTGGAAAGGTTTTTCTCCGGTGTGGATATGCTGGTGTGCCTTCAGCGTAGATGACAAATTGAAAGTATTGTCACAATGTTCGCATTGAAAATGATTTTCTCCAGTGTGGACAAGCTGGTGTCTCTTTAGAGTACTTGACTGAGTAAAACTCTTGTGACACAGCTTACAGCGGAAAGGTTTTTCTCCAGTGTGGAAAAGCTGGTGTGTCTTCAGAGTACTTGACTTTGTAAAACTCTTGTCACACAGTTTACAGCGGAAATGTTTTTCTCCGGTGTGGATATGCTGGTGTGCCTTCAGCGTAGATGATGAATCAAAAGTCTTGTCACAATGTTTACAATTATGTTTTTCTCTAGTGTGGACAAGCTGGTGTCTCTTCAGAGTACCTGATTGAGTAAAACTCATGTCACACAGTTTACAGCAGAAAGGTTTTTCTCCAGTGTGTAAAAGCTGGTGTGTCTTCAGAGTACTTGACTGATTAAAACTCCTGTCACACAGTTTACATTGGAAATGTTTTTCTCCAATGTGGATACGCTGGTGTCTATTCATGTCGCTTAACCCTTTGAAACTCTTGTCACAGTGTGAACAGTGGAAAGGTTTTTCTTCAGTGTGGACACGCTGGTGTGCCTTCAGCTTAGATGATTTATTAAAACTCGTGCCACAATGTTCACATTGAAAATGTTTTTCCCCAGTGTGAGTATGCTGGTGTGCGTTCCGCGTAGATGACGAATTAAAAGTCTTGTCACAATGTTTACAATTATAATGTTTTTCTCTAGTGTGGACAAGCTGGTGTGTCTTCAGCGTAGATGACGATTTGAAACTCTTGTCACAATGTTTACAATTATAATGTTTTTCCCTAGTGTGGACAAAGTGGTGTGTCTTCAATTGATCTGACCGAATGAAACTCTTGTCACAGTGTTTACAGTGGAAAGGTTTTTCTCCAGTGTGGACAAGCATGTGTGTCTTCAGGTGATGTGACTGATTGAAACTCTTGTCACAATGTTCGCATTGAAAAGGTTTTTCTCCAGTGTGAACACGCTGGTGTCTCTTCAGGACAGTTAACCCTCTGAAACTCTTTCCACACAGTTCACAGTGGAAAGGTTTTTCTTTAGTGTGGACAAGCATGTGTGTCTTCACATGACCTGACCGAATGAAACTCTTGCCACACAGTTTACAGCGGAAAGGTCTTTCTCCGGTGTGGACACCTCCACTTGTCTCCCCGCAATCATCTCCGGTGTCAGATTCAGAACAGTGTGAAGAGAGGAGCTTCTCATCACTAGTGGATTGTTGTGATGCAACCCAGTAGTTTATATAAGCTTGTGTTTTCATGTCTTCAGTTGAGGTGCTGGCTAGAGGCTCTGTGTCTTTGTTTTCATCATCATCACCATCACCAGATTCATCATCATCATCATCTCCTTCACTAGTCCACGTTGAGGCTTCAGCCTCCCTTGATGTTTCTAGTAGCTCCTCGTGTTCCTTTTTAATCTGTGGAGACAGCTCTGGTTCTTCCTGGACCAGACTGGAGCTCCTCTCATGTTGTGGAGGTTGTGCTTCGTCCTTGACCAGACTGGAGCTCCTCTCCTGATGTTGTTCAGGGGAAAACTCCTCTTCACTCACAGAGAGGTGCAGGGAGTCTAGAAAGAAGATACAATGAGAGAACCATAAATACATATAGAGACACGTTAGCTTGTAGAACCAAACCGCCACCACTGACTCCGGCGCTGTGGCTCCCCAGCTAGTCTCTCGAGACAGTCTGTTCAAAATATGCATCACTGGCCTACAGGTAGACTAGGAAGCCAACCGCGCTTTACCCAATCACATTTAGTGGGTGGGATTTACATGTGTGTGTTTGCTTTGTAACGTTGTCCTACTGGAAACAAACCCAAAATTCATTCAACATGGCTTCCTCTGAGATAAGTACGGTTTGTGGAGACGATTTACAATTTGGACCCAAAAAAAGCATTTCATTTATTGTTAAAACTGAACTGCTTTGGAGGCTCACTCAAATGGGTCAAAAAAAAGGGGGAAAAAGAAAGCTGTACAGCTGTAATATCAGCCATTTTGGGCAAAACTAAGTACGCAAAGACTATTGTAATCCTTACAGAATTGCTTTGCTGTACAATTATTCAGTGGTGTCTTAACCCTTAGAAGAGCAATCACGACCCACATCGTGATGTAATTACTTTATGAGCGATGCACAGCACGAACTGGGTTGTGTTGCTCGTTTTTTTATTAATATGTTTAGATTAACACCTCTAACACCAGCAGCCCTGTTTGTGTGTGTGTGTGTGTGTGTGTGTGTGTGTGTGTGTGGGCGGGCGCACGCAACACAAGAATAATTAATAACCCATCCGTTACTACATGTGGAGTCTGTCAACTCCAGCAATTTCCTTCTTCCCATATTGCGCTGCAACGTAACTCTGGGATGAGCACTCCGAAGGGCGGCAACATTCTAGTAATTATAACTAGAAACATTCCATCCTTCCAGACTATGGAAGTCCAAATTCGAAATAAAATATTCTAACAGGAATCTTCTATTCTAACAGGACTACTGTCCTGGCAGATGTAATGTGTTTCTATTATTTATGTTGTACTAGTATTACCTTTATATAACATTTAATCGTGTCTTATTCCACAATGTTGAAGCACAAATAATTAGTCTGCTGTAGTGCAGCTAGCAACTGTTGCATCAAGTGACAATGAACACCTTCGAGCAGGACAAGAGAGAGACTTACAGAGGTCTGGCTGGTCTTCAGGTACCTCCTGTTTAATTGAAACAGGTCTGGCTGAGTCTGGAGAGTTCATCTGCACCTGCTGCTGTCTGGACTCCACAGAGTCTAGAAAGAAACAATTACAATACCAAAGTTCAGGGTTAATTATTACAAAGACTCTAAAGGCCTATTCATACTCCAGTTTTAGGTGATAAGGTGACCACCGCTATCACAGAAAACTACAACATGATGTCGATGAGCTGCAGTGAAGAGCAAACCATTGCTCTCTCCAGCCCTTCTCTCTGTATAGCACCAAAACGGTGGTAACTAAGACTCGCTCAGTGGTAACGAGAGTTTTGATTGATTGATTGAAATATGTACCAGTAAGACGCGCAAACGCGGGAAGCGAACGCAGCTGAGACCCTGCAGATCATGTCTGTCTGTCTGTGTGTCTGTCCCGCTGTTACTGTATATGTGGACCTGGCCCCTTTTGTGCCCATATATGGAGCTGAGTGATTGCTGATGCAACACACTCCATATTTGGATAGCGGGACAGACAGACACACAGACACACACACAGACAGACATGATCTGCTAGGTCTCAAAGTAAGAGCTCACTGTGTTCGCAATTAACAGTTTGCAGAATTACAGTTAATTTCGAGCACAACTCAATACAAAGACTGTTAACTGTGAGTGGACGACCCAATAAAGCATTACACTTGTTTACAAGAGGGTCCACCTTGTTCAATTCATCAAAACATTTAGAGACGTACAAATAGACACTTCTATATAGCCAAAGAACAGAACAGAACAGGAATTCATCATAAAGGAGGTAAAAAGGGAAAATAAACATATAGTGAGTGGAGGTTAAGGGGGTTTGTTTCCCACAAACAAAGGACAAAAAGAGAGAGAGACAATATGAAAGGAACACAAAAGGACCAGCAATGAGTCGAAACATAGAAGGGATTTTTGTCCAGCCTCCACTTTAGTCTAGACATGTGACGTTTTTTGACGTCTGACCTGGTGCCACACCTCTGCTGCTTAGCGGAGGGTGTGGTGTTGTAGAGGAGGTATGTCTCCCCGGACATGTGCGTATGTCACACTAGTCAAACAATAGAAGGGATTTTTGTCCAGCGTCCACTTTAGTCTGGACATGTGACGTTTTTTGACGTCTGACCTGGTGCCAAATATTTTTTTACACCTCTGCTGCTTAGCGGAGGGTGTGGTGTTGTAGAGGAGGTCTCCCCGGACATGTGCGTATGTCACACTAGTCGAAACATAGAAGGGATTTTTGTCCAGCGTCCACTTTAGTCTGGACATGTGATGTTTTTTTAACTCTGACCTGGTGCCAAATATTTTTTTAACACCTCTGCTGCTTAGCGGAGGGTGTGGTGTTGTAGAGGAGGTCTCCCCGGACATGTGCGTATGTCACACTAGTTGAAACATAGCAGGGATTTTTAGATAACTTTTTAATTATGTTTATCTTTACACAGAAACATTACTTATTACTTATTTTTACATAGTGTGTGTCTTATAGCATCGTTTAAATGCTTGATGTATAGTTTAAATGTGCAATTTCTTTTCTCCAATACTCTAGAGGGTACTCTTATTTTGAAGGGATCGTCTTAAATTTGCTAGCTTAGATTTGCCAGAAAAACAGTGCCCAGCAAGGGCTAGAATGGTAACAAGATGACTCGCCCCTTTTACTCTTTTTGGCGAGTTGTCTGGACAACTCGCCAAAAAGTGAAGACAACTCGCCAAAAAGTTAAGACGACTCACCCCGGGGCGAGTCGTCTTCACATTCTGGCGAGTTGTCTTCACTTTCCGGGGTGAGTTGTCTTCACTTTCAGCAGCTGCAGCCTCTGCTAGCTACTGTGCTAATGATGCTAAAGCAACAAAAATAACAAACATGCGCAAACCAAAACCAACCAGGGTTGCCGCATAGTGGATGTGAGAGTGAACCAGGTATATATATACAAATGTTAATAGGCCAGTTCAAAGTAGGTAAATCAGAAATGGTCTGAAAATCAATTATAGTGCTGACTGTCAAACTTCGTTGTCCAATGTTGTTTTAGAGCAGTGGAACTCAAACATTTCCATGTCAAGGACTACCAATATTTTAAAGCAACTTTACAGATAAACAAGTCCAAAGTAGCTTATAATGATCAGACTTGGTAACACTGTCTCTAGGTTGAATACTTAAATTAACACTGATGATAGTGTACTCCCAGAGAGCAAATGGTATCAAATGGGGGTCTGTGGCCTAATGCATTTCAAACTGGGGTTCTTGGTGCCATATCTTATCAACTTGGGGTGAATATTTCACAAGAGTATATATAACACAAGAGTCAAATGTACTGTCAATGTATTTTATTTTTACAAAAAATATAGAAAAAAGGTAAACATACGTTTTTTTCAAAAAACATCAGTTTGTACAAAAACTATAGAAAAAAGTTGTCGTATCTAAAAGTTGTCATATGTACAAAAACAGTTTCAGTGAAAAAGTTGAAGTGAAAATGTTCTCAAAAAGTTCTCAAAAAGTTGAAAAAGTTCTCAAAAAGTTGTCATTATGTACAAAAACACTGTTTCAGTGAAAAAGTTGAAAGTGAAAAATAGCTGCAGTGTGCTGTCCCATTTTAGTTAGCATCTCCACACTGGGCCATTCACTTCAGAAGCAATCTTCAGCATGTCCATGATGGTGAGATTGTTCCTTTCAAAGTCCTTCCACAACTGGGCCAGATTCCCCTGTGTAGCCTTGGTTTGCTTTTGCTGGTAGCGGCGTAGCTTGTTCTCTGACACCATACGCAGCTGGAAGTCGATCAAGGTAGCTTCCTTGTGCAGCAAATCTATGAGCATATAAACATGCGAGTTTGCTCGCTGTGCTTTACGATTTAGGCGGTTATGCCACCCCTCGACATCATTGTCCGTCCTGATGGCACGCTTGTACATACACCAGTCCTCTGGCTTCCACTGGCCACTTATCCAGGTGGACAACGCATGTAGTCAACAAAGGGTTTCAGCTCGTCTGAGGCTCGTGCTGCGTGCATGTTGAATGCACGTTCAATCCCTTCTGGCTCCAAAACTGTGGAATGCACTTCCCATTGCAGTCAGAACTGCAGCATCACTCCCAATCTTCCGCCGTAGTCTGAAAACCCACCTTTTCAGACTCCATCATGGCCCATAGCACTTACCCCACCCCCTTAGATAGCAATTCTGTAGACTTAGATAGCATTTGATACAGACTTATAGCATGTTATGTAGACAGCATAAGTGCATTGTATGTAGTCATAGCACGTCATAGTACATATGTGTAGCATAGTAGTATAGATGTATAGCTTATATGTATAGTTTCATTATAGATATTCCACTGTTACTTTCTTAGCTACGCATGTTTCATGATAAATGTCTTTATGTGATGTATTCCCATGCTTTTTGTTCTTGCTTAATGTAAGTCGCTCTGGATTAAGAGCGTCTGCTAAATGCCTAAATTGTAAATTGTAAATCTCATGGGCGGGAAGATATTGAAGGGCAGACAACATCTTGAGGTATTCTCTGACCCGTGGTATGGTTTTGTAGGCAACTGCCAAGCCAAGGTCTTGAACTTGTCTCCACAGAGCCTGGGTGAAGTGGAAACTACAGCCAGCCATGCATCCGCGCATCAGGAAAAACCTTTTGCGCAGCACCCCAAATCGCTGACTCAAAGTCTGTCACCATGTCGACGTTGCTGAGGTTGGGTGCGAGGGTCCTCATCGCCTTGAACACTGCAACATAGTCACGTTTCCTCCGAGTTGACATCAGGACAAATGTCAGTGGCACTTGTTTGACATTCATGCCGTCAGCGTCCTCGAGAAACCCATGAAAGCTGAAAAGCTGCGAGAACGGTGCCTTAACAACTTTGAATGTACCATCTAAGAAGACTTGTTTCACAGACCGGAGAAGATCCAGTTGTTTGGATGTGGCCAATATCAGGTGGCGAGAATTGTCCTGGATGACGTCTGTTTGCAGAAAATCTTCTGGTACACTGGAAATGTCCAACACAAAGTCAAATCCATCTGCTTTTGGCTCTGCAGGCCTCAGCTTCTGTCTTCTCTTGTTGGCAGCCCGGCTCAGATTGGCTTGGTTGATAACATACCCCGTTTCGTCTCTGACTACAGTCTCCACCACGCTGTCAGCTGATGCGAAGAGATTCTCCTGAGTGACTTCAAAGACCTTTTTGTAGAGCTGCACCTTAATTTCAAAGCCAGGATCTCCGTCATGGACGTGGTTGTGCGGTCCAGGTGTGTATACGTCCCCAACCTGCTTCACTACAGCACGACAGGTCAGATCTTTTCGTCTTACACAGCAGCGCCAGGCGGTCTTTTCTCCACTCTGGGCACTCAAGTTGTAACTATAGCCATAGCTATCGACTAAAAGCCTGCCGCCACGCTGTGAACCACCTTCGACCACGGTGTAACGAACTAGTTCTGGCGCAGCCGCAGCTTCTGGTTGAGGTGCTGCTGGTTCTGGTTGAGGTGCTGCTGGTTCGGGTTCAGCTGCTGATGGTTCTGGTTCAGCTGCTGCTGGAGCAACCAACCTTCTTCTCGTCTTCTTCGGAGGTGCTGCTGGTTCTGGTCGAGGTGCTGCTGGTTCTGAACTGAATTGAACTTCATGGTTATCAAAGTGTGCTGGTCGTTTCACTGGACGTCTTGACATCTTGGCAGTACTGGCTGTACTGAATTTGTACTGAATGTTAAGCCTCTGTAATGTACCTTTTTAAAGAAAATCTAAGCTCCACCCTTTTTTTACCACAACGACTATCGTTCAGGTCATTGCATACTGTATGCGAACGACTGTCATTCAGGTGATTTCATGCTGTATGCGACCCCATAGCCCCTCCCCACTTTAATGTGACTGCATAACAAAACAAATGTAGATCTTGTATTTCCTGAAAGATGAAGATTATTTGCAGTGACTTTGGGACAAGTAGCCTAGGCAGGCCTAAAGTTTAATGGATTGTTCCTAAATCAGAATTTGCTACTAAAAGTAACACTAAGACCAAGTTGCTAAAATACTTTGTCTTACTAGAATGACTGGTTTATTCCTATGGGCACATTTTATTAATGGATTAAATAGGCCCGGGCCCTCAATGTGTTAAGATATTAACACATTAGACTGAAGTAATTAAAGCATGTTCGCATGTTTGGAATTGCAATTGGAACAGCTGAAATCAATAACATGTCAGTATTCTGATATTAACCTGCAGACCACATTAAGTGAACTGCATCAATAGTACCCAATGGCAGACAATCATGTCAGACACATACATTCAGTTGATCCGAATTAACATCTGTTAAATTCCTGTGCCTCGGGAATGTTGTACTTGCTGTTCTCTCTCTCCAGATGGGAGATGGCCATGACACCAACTAAATGCAAACTAAGCTACGATGACTAAGACTAAATATACTGACAATTTCGTCAACAAATAAAAACTAGTCTAAAATGTTAGGAAGGGACTAGTGGACAAGAGATCAAGTATAAGTCATTTTACATTTGGTTGCAAACGTGCTGAAAATAGCAGATCAACAAGCTCACAACGCGTCGCAGCTTGTAGATCGGCTATTTTCTGCAAGTGTATAAACAGTTCATTAAGTCAGGTTTAGTTCATTAAGTCGTTTTAGTTCATTAAGTCGTTTTAGTTCAGTAAGTCAGGTTTAGTTCAGAAGTCAGGTTTAGTTCATTAAGAGTATACTGTATATTCTCTTTTTAGTGATAGATAGAAACAGTAGGCCTACAGTGATGTAGAAATGTACAAACTTGCTTTGTTGGCAACTTGGTCATATTATATTGCCTGATTGCCTAATTTGTTTACTTAGATGATTTGTAATTTCTCACATGCTAATATGTCATTAGCAGTAGCCATCATCATCATCATCATCATCGTCGTTTTTTTTTTTGGGGGGGGGGGTGTCAATAGTAATTGCTATTCAGATGTAATTCAGTCAGTAAGTAGGTCTATTAGAACTGTGATTGATTGATCATGTTATTCCACACTAGGGAAATCATTTGCATTTTCAGAACTTTACAACAACAATGTCTACAATAAATTAAGTCTAGGCATGATAGCACATGAGAAATAAAAAACACTAATCTGGGAATTATTTCGGGTACTGTGATTATTGGGTCTCGCTGACATTCCAAGAACTGACAATGCAGCCAGGCCTTTAGAGGGCAGCAACGGACCATCTTGGGGCTGTGGGTTACAGGTCAGAATGTACTGGGTTACCCGGATGTTCTTGTCTTGTGTAAGGGCATTTTATCAGGTATTTGACCAATCTGGGAACTAAATCGTTACCAAGAAATTTCTTCACCAATGTGTTTCTAAAGGTGTCTAATAACATGTACTAAAAGTTTGAAATTCAACTCCCGGGGGAAATTGAGTTATTAGCATAATATGTGACCATACCCATAACATCCTATATAAAGAAAAAAAGTCAAAATGTCATCATTCTTTCAGTAGCATGTGACATATGAAACTAGGGGGGTTTCATGATTCTGAATCCATTCCAAGCATTAGTTTTGCACAAAAAACACTCCTTGGGAGGAAAACGGCCATAGCCGTCATCACAAACGTGATGAGGTCAGCACATTTGGTCAAGTGGATATGGCCGAATTTAGCCCAAGGAGTGTTTTTGGCAGTGCCATTGATTGATAAGTTGCAGCATTTGATGTGTGTAGTTCTTTAGAGATCTAGCCTCTTCATTTTTTATCTCAAAGTGCACCAGATTGAAGCATTTTCATCGCAAAATAAATAAATAAATATCTGGAGCCCAGGGGGGCTAGTTACAGTAGCTGCCCACTTAAGCACCCTGACCACTGCAACAATGACATTATTAGCACCCCTCCCCACCCCAAGGATGGCCTATAGGTGAGGAATGTTGTTTTTCCAGTTCTAGATGGGAGAGCATTAAGATGCTGCTGCATCCTGTATTAAGATGCAAACTTACTTCCCTCCTTTCAAGCAATGGCATTTAATTGAATGCCTGGAAATGTACCATTATTTTGTCTGTCTGTGATCTAAGGGGGTAAAGAGGTTGATTTAAGGGGGCAGACACCCCCTTTACCCCCTGTGGCGCCGGGCCTGCCAGGGCTACCTTAGCCCTAGAACGGCTCTTGTTGTTACATACAGTATGTACAGTATTTCACATACAGAGCCATAGTACACCCTCGTATTTTGTGGTAGAACTCTAACGTATGCGGCATAAATGTGATAAATGCTCCGTTTGTACTCACCCATTAAATAATTCCAAAGACGTGGTGTGAAAAATGGTCCTCTAGTTTTATATCCATGTGAAAGTTCTGGCACAAAACGCGTATTTAGTGAATTATCTCCACTTTTTCAAGAGATGCACACGGACGCCTTTCTCTCCGGGCGAGGGGGGGGCCGGAGTGATAGTTGAACCTTCCACAAAAGTTTGCGGTCACACAATTGGCAGGTGCTTTGCGATAGGTGCTGGGTAATTAATCACACCACCTGCCAATTGTGTGACCGCAAACTTTTGTGTTTCCCTGGTCAATTGGTGATGACGTCTGCGGTAAACAACAGGAAGGTTCAACTATCACTCCGGCCCCCCCCTCGCCCGGAGAGAAAGGCGTCCGTGTGCATCTCTTGAAAAAGTGGAGATAATTCACTAAATACGCGTTTTGTGCCAGAACTTTCACATGGATATAAAACTAGAGGACCATTTTTCACACCACGTCTTTGGAATTATTTAATGGGTGAGTACAAACGGAGCATTTATCACATTTATGGCGCACATATTCATATCTACAAGGAAACGATGGAAGGTATCTATGCCTCTGATACATGAAAATTTACGAAGTATAATTAAATGATCACAGGCATTCTAGGTCTAGGGCTACCTTAGCCCCTCTCGGAACCCTACATAAAGCTTTTATGAAATTTGATTTTCGCTTTAGGTATAGGGTCCCTGGTCATGCTAAGATTTTCCAATGCGATTGTTGGAACGCGGATATACACAAACTCAACCTTTCTTCGATCGGCGCGCTATTACCGCGCTTTTTATTGTGTTTGTTTACGGATGTGCGAACTATAAGTACCTTACATACCTCTGATAAAATCTCCTGTGTCGCGGAAGCCGTTAAGTATTTTTAATCCATGTTTGATTAAAAATGTCGCTTTGATTTCTTCTTGTTTATTTACCGTTTATTGTACCGCCTCCCGATGTGCGGTTGGCTTTGCGGGCTACGTCCCTGCCTTTGATCTGCTCCGTCATAGCTGTAGCACCACTAGCTAGCCAGATAGGCGGTACAATGAGGTGTCAATAAACAAGGTAGGAAGAAGCGACATTTTTAATCAATCATGGATTAAAAATACTTAACGGCTTCCGCGACACAGGAGATGTGTCGGTATGGTATGTAAGGTACTTATAGTTCGCACATTCGTAAGTCAATACATGAATAAACATGGTAAAAGTGCGCAGAAGTCCGTCTCATGGCGTGTTTACATTGTATTTGTGTGTGCGTAACTGGCGGCAGCCCAGCGTGAAACAGGACCCAATGGGTAAAGTCATAAAAGTGTCAGAAACTTTACTACATTCGGGTTCTGCTTGCGGAGCTAGGGCTACCTCAGAGTGAATATGTCAGAATCGATAAAGGATAAATACATCTAGAGAGTCTAAATCTCAGGCTACATGCAAATGATATGCTGCCTACTACTACTAATACTAATAAAAAACATTGTTTTCTTTCGTGTTCACTAATACTGGAAAATAAATGCCCGTTTTCTTTCAGGCCAGCACTCCAACTCACATTATTAATTGTATAAAAACCAAATTAAATCTCAGGCTACATGCAAATGATATGCTGCCTACTACTACTAATACTAATAAAAAACATTGTTTTCTTTCGTGTTCACTAATACTGGAAAATAAATGCCCGTTTTCTTTCAGGCCAGCACTCCAACTCACATTATTAATTGTATAAAAACCAAAATAAAACATACCTTCTTCTGGTATAAAACACACGGCGCTACACCTCCAAAGTGGCCGTGGGTATTCCTTGAAGATAGTTTAGTATTAGCGTTAGCATCCACAAAACAAACTGTCTTAGTTTGAACTATTCGTGTGTAAATGCAATTCCTCCCGTTTTCACAACGAGCCAGTCTCGGACACAACAAGTTACAAAGAGATGGCTTTGTTCCATAAAGTTGTATAGAAGGGTTCGTTACTTTGTTCACTACAGACTTCCTCTGTACGTTCACTTCACTCTGCTCTGCTCTGTTTACTTTGGTTGGTGACGTTTCCACCCGGACGAGAGAGAGGGGAGGACACACTCGCACGTGCCACTCTCTCTCTCTTTCGGGTTGAAACACACTATGCTTAGTTCTAGCAGAAAACATACAGATCATAAACAGACACATTGATTGTAAAAACCATAGTAAAATCAAGAAATAATACAGAAAATAAAACAACCCAAAATTAATTAATATAGTACCATGAATTCCAAGGTGTATTCTAACAAAAATAAATTGGTTGGAAAAACGAAATGCACCACAGGACGTGTGGTGCATTTGTCCGTTTTCACCACAAGGGGGCAGCAAGAGCAAGCCTATATTTTGCATGCGTATATTATGTTGTAAATGGAGCTGTTAAAGGTAGTGTAGACAAGTTTCCAGCCAAGATTTAAAATATATATGAATGTATTTTGTTGGCCTTTTTTCCCTCTATCTTTCCCTTTATTATGATGCTGAGGTGTTCTCCTGCAACAGCACACTCTCCCTTTGGCCCCCTCTGGCTGAATGCACTGTTTATATCCACTACAGTTTACCCGGGACCTCGCGAGGCTGTGACTGTGTGTTCGATCCAGCAGTATTATAATGAAAACGCAATGCGATTTCATTGCAAGTATAATATTATCCCCATATCTTAGTTTCACCATTGTTCATGTGAAATAGTATGTTTATGATGTAATATGTAAGCCTGATGAAATTATGAGAATCGCTATGTATAGCGCATGGTTGGGTGGTCCGGCCGGCTTGAAGCTTGCATTCAACCCGTGCTCGCCAACGGTGACAAGCCGTCGCTGATCATCATAGCGATTTTTCTTCATTGCAATGAATAACCGTGGACAAAGTAGTTCACATGAACGATGCTGTAGTGGCTGGGGCATTTGAGGGGCAATATGTTTTATATGCACGATTACAAATGAAAGATAATTGAATTGAGAGCCAGTGAGTCTGCTACACTACTTCCTACTTCCTCATTTGCGGGACTCGTCGTGTCAGTCTTGTGATATTGTGATTACGCTACAGTTACCCTTAAAAAAACATGTCAACTCAATGTCATTGTTGT
This sequence comes from Protomyctophum bolini, assembly GCF_963924005.1. NCBI lineage: Eukaryota > Metazoa > Chordata > Actinopteri > Myctophiformes > Myctophidae > Protomyctophum > Protomyctophum bolini. Next base: position 34,294,985 of record NC_137882.1, read on the forward strand.
AACTATGATATCGATAGAAATTCATAATTTTTTAATGTCATATTTAGCCATACGAGCGCAATATCCATCCAGCGTCCCTCCCAGCAGCAACAACAACCCCATAGCCTGAAGTGACCTGGCTCAGCCAATAGAATGACGGGGGGAGGGGGGTGGAGCTAGATTTTAATTTGTTTGTAAACACTCAATCAATTCTGTGTACAAACACTGGAAACTTGTCTACAATACCTTTAAAGGAGGAAAAGTAATGCAGGCCTAATCAGTGGTCATGTGATCACTGATAAGTGATGTATGTGTACAGAAAGGTGAATGACCCTCACTGCAAAGTTTTTTTATGAACAGTTTTGTATAACTGAATGTAAATTTGGCACAATGTAAATACAACAGCATTGGTTACACTTTCTTGGAGACATGAAGTTACAAAGTTACATTTTATAGGTTAAAATAAATTCAAAACACTTCATTGGAGTAAATGAAATGTTCTCACTTTATAGGTGACACTCCCCAACATAATCATGATTCATATTTCAACTGAGATATATTGTTCTTTTAATTACCCCACTATATATTATATTAGTTACTAGTTACTTTGATTATTATTACAAAACATACATTACCCACTTCAGCCCTATATACATTTAGGCCATTTGACAATAGCTGATCTCGCAATGCGACGCAATGAGCATTGTGAGCTTGTAGATCTGCTATTTTCAAAATATATTTTTTAATACATTTGAAAACTTGTGAAATGGGACATAGACTACTGCATAATGAGTACTTTGTACTTTAAGTACATTTTGGAGGGGCCCGGACAGGTGTCAACCCACAGAGCCTAGTCCTTCCATGTGCCAGAATGGTACAGGGAGAGTAGTTCAGGAGGAATGGATTGTGTGGCCCTGGTTTTTCCCTAATGGGACTTATCGTGGGTAGCTACTGGGACGTAAGTCGGGACTTGATCACTCCCGGCTGGGTCACCTGAGTGAGGGGTATGATGTTGCGAGACCCGAAACCCCGATGACCTTGGGATACATCACTGAGGATACGTCCCAGGTGCATCCATTTATGTATGTATTTTGTTATAGTTCTTCTTTTTATAGTGACTCATAGGAATAGACCAAGTGACAACCAGGAATAGTCTGGTGACCACCGGAGAGACGGGTGGCAGCCGGAAATTAGACGGCAACCGGGAGCAGTATGGGTTAGCGCCCCAGCATGTGTCTTCCGTGAGGAAGAAGCCCAACAAACCCACGGTGAGGCCTTTAGGAGGGCCATGCAAGCCTCAAGCGGAGCCGGCGGCACCACCAAGGGCAAGGTGGAGCCTGCGGAACCTTTGGGGCTTGAGAATCCACCATTCCTGAATAAAGTGCCTGGTGCTGGGAGTCTGGTGCAACGCACAGGGCCTGACCTGGTGAGAGCAGGAGTGGACCTGGTGAGACGTAGGAGGGGCCCGGACAGGTGTCAACCCACAGAGCCTAGTCCTTCCATGTGCCAGAATGGTACCTCCCAGTCCCGGCAGAGTAGTTCAGGAGGAATGGATTGTGTGGCCCTGGTTTTTCCCTAATGGGACTTATCGTGGGTAGCTACTGGGACATAAGTCGGGACTTGATCACTCCCGGCTGGGTCACCTGAGTGAGGGGTATGATGTTGCGAGACCCGAAACCCTGATGACCTTGGGATACATCACTGAGGATACGTCCCAGGTGCATCCATTTATGTATGTATTTTGTTATATATTGACACCAATAGGCTACTTTTTTACTTTTACTCTAGCCTATATATTCAATATATATATATATTGAATATATAGGCTAGAGTAAGTAAAATATCAAATTGCGGGACTTTTTCAGTTTAAAAATTTCTGGAAAAAAAGTTATTATTTTCTAATATATTATTACAGAGTATTCCTTAGAGATTATGTTTTCAGTAATTGCCAAGCTCAGGCATGTTCTGATTTTAGATATTTAATCAAAAAACAGAGATGGTAACTCATTTTTGGTCAACTATGTTACGGACAAAAACTGTAATTGTCTGTATATGGATAAATGTCAGATTTTTAAACAAATCATTGTTCTTGGAAGAATATGCGTCCGCTTACCTTCATTTTCAATTATAATCTCCAATTATTAAAGGAAATGTGTTTTTTTTGCATGAAACCTCCTAATTTCACAGAATGCTGTTACCGGTCCAGATGTTTTCTCCTAAAACTCCTGAAATTCATGATAATTTTATTGAAAAAATTATACTGAGCTACATATTTCACTGCTACTAAATTGCTAAGTTATTTACTTGGAGTTTATGGAACAACTATATATATGTTTTGTTTAAAAACCTAATGGTAACTTAGTTGACAGCATGGTAACATAGTTGACTAAAGTAACAGAGTTGACTGGACATGAAAAAGTATAATGATTTATTTATCAAATAACCTAATCATGAATAAAATGAATTCATGATTATTATTGTATGTTAGCAAACTGCATATTCCACCTCTTAGTGTATTGAATTAAGACCATTTGATATATTGACAAACAAATACAGATAGTTAACATGGAACACTTGCCAGTTTATTAACACAGATTTTACAGACATTGTAAAATGTGCTCCTAACCTGCAAAAAGAAAACGCTGTGTGAAGTGAGTGGTGCAACTCCGTGTGGGGGTCCCCGGGGGGGTCCCCGGAAGTTTTCGTGCTCAGACAGACACAGACAGCTAGCCAGCCAGCCAGGGACGGACACAGCCAGAGACACACATAGCTGTCTATAGGAGTGGTTGCACCACTAAAAAAACACTCTTAGCTGACAATAGATGACTTTCATTCTATTCTTTCACATCGAGTGACAGTGACTGCAGACTACACACTTGTAGACAGATGATTCCTCATGGAGGGCGTCCCCCTGGGATTGGCCCTAGCCAGGAAAGTCACCAGCCTGACAGGGTGGGGGCCCACCCACGGTGACAGGATGACCAGGGGTGTGTAGGATGGAGCCCTGAGGCTTGCCCACATCAATTTTTTTCTTTCCCTAAGCATATCAAACCATTCATACAAGTTTGCCATGTTCTGGTAAGAATCGAGAACACTACGACTGATGTGCTACATCAACAGGAAAGGGGGACTGAAGTCTCTAAGCCTGCACATGTTTGGCACACAGGCTGTTGACGTGGTGCGACAAGCACCTCTTGTCACTCATTGCCTGTCACGTCCGGGACTCCTGAATACTGGGCAATGCACACCAGGGACTGGTGTGCATTCCGTTACCACAACTGGTCCTTTGCAGAGGTGGCGGCCCAGATATGGGACAGGTTCGGGGCACCCGAGGTGGACCTGTTAGCCTCAGAGAAAGTCTTGACTCCTTATCTCCCTGGCAGGATCACCAACCCTAGGCCTGGATGCCATGGAACAGGCACTGGCCCAAGGGTCTGCTCTACGCATTCACTATTGGACCTGATTCCTCCCGTTCTGGCCAGTGTGAGGACTCCAACCTGGAGGCAATAAATATTTCCCCTCCTTTACGACCAGCCTTGGTGGCGCCTCCTATGGAGGGACCTGCTCACGCAGGCAGGGCGCAAGATCTTCCACCCACATCCACAGGACCTGGGCCTCTGGGTCTGGCCCGTGAGGGGTCAAACCTGAACGCAGAGGGCCTGCCCCCGAATGTCGTCGCGATGATTATAGGCGCCAGGGTCCTGGCGACTATAGACAACAGTACAGCATCGCTTGGAACATGTTTGAACGTTGGTGCTCGGCTAGACCTCATCGGGTGGTCCCGTTCCAGGCCTCGGTGGTGCACATTCTGACCTTCCTGCAGGAGATCCTGGATAGAGGCCTGGAAGGCCTCCGTTAAGGTCAACTTGGCAGCCATTTCGGCATACCACGTCGGCATAAAGCAAGATGGTGGGAGAACACCTGCTGGTTCGACAGTTCAAGAGAGGCGTCAAGCGTGCCTGTGCGGTTTCCAGATCTCTGGTCCCGTCCTGGGATCTGACTCTGGTACTGGATGCCCTATCACATCATTCCTTTGAGCCGCTGGAGAAGGTGGACCTGAAGTTTCTTCCGCTCTATTGGTTGCCCTGACAACTGCAAAGCGTGCTAGTGACATGCATGCACTCTTGGTCAGCCCGAGCTGCATGAGATTTAGTGGGAACTCAGGGTGTCTATTAGGCCGAACCTGGTTTTCGTGCCTAATAATTTCCCCTGAGTGCTCCAGTCGACCTAGTGGCGTTCCATCCGCCTTTGTTCTCCTCGGTGGAGGACAGGAGACTGAATCTACCCGGTTAGGGCATTGAAACTGTATGCGGACAGAACTGCTCCCTTCAGGAAGGGTGATAAGTTATTTGTGGCATGGGGTTCTCAGGTCAAGGGAAAACCCATATCAAAGGTAAGACTTTCAAAATGGATTATGGAGCCATAGAGAGGAATATAGCCCCCAGGGGGTCTGAGGGCACACTCTACTATAGAGGCATGTCTGCATCCTGGGTATGCCTCCCTTTTTGCAGGGTCGGCATCTCGCCGGGGACAAATTACCAACGCTGCTTCTCTGCAGGTGATAATCGTGACATTTATTATATTTATTTATTTAATATTTTAAACAGTGTTTTTATTTACTGTACAGTTAGAATAGTAAATGAACTGCTGAAAACTATAAGAACATGACATGAGTGTCAACTATGTTACTCTTAGTCCACTAAGTTACCTATACAAGGGTAACATAGTTGACAGCAACATAGTTGACATATTTGCTGCTTTTTGGTCTAAAATCAACATGGCTGCCTATCACCAAACACCACATGACATTTTTACAGAAAGATTCTTCTAAATATTAGATCCACGTTTGAGAAAAGTTTAAATTAAAAGTTATTTATAACAATATTGTAGTAACACTGTTGACATGCGATAATTCCACACATGACTCACACACTACTTCATGTTAAATATTGAAGAAAGAGGAGAAAGAACATACATTGGAGCCATGCCAGTCTGTTCATCAGTAGTTAATGACATCATGTGTAGCAGGTCATGTGATTTAGAAATGACACACCCCCTTGAGAGGTGTTTTTGTAATGGGTAACTTAGTTGACAGTGACTAGGACACGGATAAAATGTGTTATTTTCCATATAATAGTTGATATATTGCCAAAAACATTATATATGAAATGATTATCTTAGCCGTATAAAAATAAAATTATCAAAACAATTTTTGATTAAGCTAATTTTATTGCTGTTTAACTAATTAGAAGATGGTTGTTATTACATTCGGACAGTAACTTAGTTGACATTTTAGTGATATCCAGCCATTTTTGTATTAATTAATGATAAAATTTGTATAAATAAGTATAGTATTTGTAAAGACATGATCATAAATAGCATTAGTTTTTTTAATTTTACTAAAAGCACATACAAGTTACATCCCTCGGACTTCAAAACTCCCGCAATTTGATATTGACCATATATATATATACACATATATATTGAATTCCAGACTTTTACTTGTAACAGCTATTTCGATCTTTATTGCAGTAGGCCATTGTAACTTTTTCTTAAGTATACAATGAGTAGCCTACTTTTTCTGTCACTGAGGGCCACATAGCGTGGATTGTAGGCCTAGGTTAATAGACGAGAGAGTGGGGAGAGAGGGAGAGAGAGAGATTACTGCATGTGAGGCCTCTTATTTTGACACATTTGTGACGTGTGGTGAGCTTCTAGAACTGCAATGTTCAAAATAGTCAGCATGAATAATATGGTTTAAGTGAATTCATTAAACGAAAGCACGATAGGGGAATCAGTACCAGAGCAACAACTCGAGGAGCCTGCGAAGTGCCGCACCGGCAAACAACATTCGGCCAAAATGTCCTCTCAGTACAGGGTTGTGTAGCATGGAATGGCCTTTCTCTGCGTATAAGGGATTGTGCTACATTTCCCTCTTTTAAATACAATCTGAAAAAATGGTTGCTTGAAAACCATTCATGATTATTTTAGGTGTATTTCTGTTCCCTATGTAATGTCATGTAAATGTAATCCACTGTTTGACTGTCTGTTTTTCCGTTTTGAGTTTCCTGTGAGGACTGCGGATGAAAATGAGCAACTGTGCTATATCCGGTGTATTTACGCCTTAGAGTATATATGAATAGAGAAGACACCCGAGTTCTCCTTCCATCCACTTGCATTAAGTTGCTCAAAAGCGCATGAGGCGATTTCACTCCTCCTTCCGTGTAGGAACAGAGTGCATTCTGGGATGGATTTGCCTCAAACACATGAACGCGCTGCCGTTGACTATCATTGTGCCGTTTGTGCGCGTTCACGTATGAAACATTCGTTCACGTGTCATGGCCTCAAACACATGAACATGCGCAATGATAGTCAACGGACCAGCGCTGGCTCGAGCTGCAATGACAAATTCGGCCACTATGTCCATTTCGCCTCAGGGTTTCCTCCGGGTGCCTTCTCTATTCATATATACTCTAAGATTTACGTCCATGTGACGTCCATTAATATGCATTGTCCTGTCCAAATAAACAAATAAGTGTAGAGGTCGCGGAACGAAGAGGAACATAACAGTCTGCTCTCACTACAGAGTCTCTTACATTCTTTGCACGTTTATGTGCAAAAATGGGAGGCTCGATAATATGTACCAATGCTTCTTTATCGCATTTTTTATATCCTGACACAGAGGAGAATAATTTGTGGACAAAACCATTTTAGATTCACCTGTCTGAGCAGGTTTGGGAGTCACCAAGCTAGCTCTCTTTTTCTCTAGCTCTCTCTAAGTTGACAATGTTACTTGTCAATGTTACTTGTTACTTGTCAATGTTAAGTTTACAATGTTGTAAAGAAATACATATTTATGACCATGTTCGAATGCCCCTGCCCCCCTGTCAAAAATAGTTAAAATCGCAGCAAATGGAGAATTTTTTTTTAACACTTACTTTCTTTAATACCAACTTAAAACATGAACCTTGGTTGAAACCCCCACTCCACCCCCACCCAAAATGTGTCCGTGACCCACAAATGGGTCCTAACCCAGTAGGGAACCAGTGCTCTAGTCTAGACATAATTATGCAATCATAAATCTGAGCATTTCTAATGACTAAAAAAATTAAAAAATAGACACCAAGTTTGCCATAAATGACAAAAGTTAAAGGACCTATTATATGATATGATATATGATATAAGATAGGTTGAAAAGTGGTGAAGTGGTCCTTTAATTTGTTTTCACATTGAAAATTAGGCTTCCAGACACACCCAATCATAATAAGCATTCCAACGTGTTTGTAATGGTCAAATAACATAAAATAGACACACCATTGACAATAACAAGTGATTGTTGAAGTAATGAATACAAGAAACTACACAATTATTTTGTTGCTACCTTTATTGAATATGATTTGGCCCTATTATGCGTGTCTTAAGTACTACTGTATAGGTCTTAGTATTGGCCATTCCAGTTCCTAAGTCCTAAGACCTGGTACTTAAGACAATAGGGCCCAATCGGTCATCATTTTGTTGCTACCTTTATTGAATATGATTTGGCCCTATTATGCGTGTCTTAAGTATAGGTCTTAGACCTGGTACTTAAGACAATAGGGCCCAATGGGTCATATTTTATGACTTTTTATGGTGACTTCAATTGGAGAACTTATTCAGCAGCTTCCTTTCCCTGTAAAAAAAATAGGAATATACTATTAGATATTCAACATTATTTTTGTTTTGTTAGTTAAAGATAATCATCTTGATAAACCTTGGCATTGCACATGTATGTATTTACCTTGGAGTCACGAGTTTTAGCTCTCATCTTGTTGACCTGGGATTCAGCAATGTCAGCACGCTCCTCTGCCTCCTCTAGCTCATGTTGAACCTTTCTGCACTTGGTCAAGTGAGAGTTGGCAGCTTCCTCCTATAATATGATAGAGATGGTTTAAAGCTTCAATATGTGAAAAGAGCATCTTCAAAATATAGTCCAAACAAGACAATTTTAGGAAATTGTAAAGGGTGTTTGTGGCTAATGCAGTAGCCCATGCATCATATTCCAGTAGCGCTGGAAGGGGGGTGCGGAGGGTGCGCCAGCACCCCTTGCTGGTGGGGAGGAGAATTTTTGGGATTTTTGGGATCTTTTTAATTTTTTGTAAAAAAAAATATATTATATATTATATATTATATATAAGTATATACACACATATATATAGTAAAACAATAATGTATTTAACTTTTGGGAATAAAATTGTTGTTGAAAGAAGTGTTTTAGTTTCACCTGTGACCTGGCTGTAGTGGTTAAAAGATTAATGATGGCGCAAAAAAGAATAAGTGATTTTTTCGGTTCAAAAACCCCCGGCCCCAAATCATCTAGGATTCAACTTGATCATCATGATGATGATTTTATAATCATCACCACCCCGGACAACGAAGCCGCTTGCAGCAGTGCGGCACCAGCAGCAGCAGAAGCCTGTGGCACAATTTATTTTATTTTATTGAAATAAATCCCTGTTCCTTCACCAACGTCTGGTTGTGTAACTTGTAAGTGTAATGCACGGCCTGCCGGGCCTGGTTAATAATAATGCTTGTCTGCAGCGCATAGTTTTGCGGCACCAAAATACTGTTTTTGCGCGCGGACCCGACCCGCGCAGGCCCGATTTTTCGCGCGTTTCGTTGCCAGACAGTACTCTATGGACAGCTCCCCTGAGCTATGATGACTTCCAGCGCGCCTGTCATATTCATATGTTCACGAGTGCCTTGGATGAATGAGCCTTGACAGGTCCTCATTGGAATGGCACAATCATGACCGTGTTCTTGTTCGGCGCTTTGAGCGAAAACTCCCATATAAAGCCCTAACCACACCAAAGGGTCTCCATGCAACTCCTTAGGTCCAAACGGTTGCATGGTGACCCTTTGGTGTGGTTTGGGCCATGGAATTCCATGTGTTGAATCACTTGGGACGAACGTGCAACAGGACATATCGCACCGCTGGGACAACGCTAAAACCGTCTAGACCCTTTGGTGTGGTTAGGGCTTTGGAGGGAATACAATCTATAGCTTTCCGTAGTCCATTTGGGAAACGTTCTACCATTATGCCTGAAACACACTGCCTACGTCTGCAGCATCTGTGCATTGCTGTGGAACAGGTTGCCCTTTTCAGAACCTGTGTTGTAGTGCTTCTGCGTGTGTGCAGTGCAGTGCCGCTGTGTGTGTGTTTCATACTGCAGAAGCATGGCAAGCTTGTGCAAGCATGTGCTGATCTGGGAAAGCAGCAAGATGGACACTGAAAAATACTCTGCATTACATAACTGATTCCTATTATTCCTTTAGTTATTCCATTATCATACTATAATTCAGTCAATGTCTGTCTGAATGTGTGTGTGTGTGTCTGTCTGTCTGTCTGTCTGTGTGTCAGAAACACCGCCATATAGCTCCTCACTGCCTGCACCAATCGCTCCCACAGGCATTGACCATAATAATATGGAGGTCTTAACGAGGGAACTACCCATAGATCCGAAGTCCCGTTAGTCCGAACATGCACTGCTCCCGTGCTTGCGGTTAGGTTTAGGTTTGCTCCCGTGCTTGCAGTTAGGTTTAGGTTAGGGTTAGAGATAGGGATAGTAATTTCAGAACAATGAACCTTCTGACTAATGACACGGCATCCTTAACGAAGCCCTTTTTCCAATTTAACAAATTATTGTAATTATTCAATAAGTTAATTAAAAATGTGAAAACGCACCCAGGGCACAGTACCCCCCGCGGCCACAAGGGGGGGGGGGGGGGGGGGGCAAACGGGTAAGGGCTAGTTAGTAAAACTATGACAACAACACTAAGCCCATGGCGACCACAACTAAAGATAATTTTGTGTCTTACCGCTTCCTCAGATTGCCTCTTGTAGCCCTTGACCTTCATCTGTAGCTTGTCCACCAGATCCTGAAGCCTGGCAAGATTCTTCTTGTCCTCTTCAGTCTGAAGTGACAGTGAATTTATTATGTTAGTTGTATGCAATCTGTTCATTTTGTCAGAGGCATATTGGTTATTAGAGTGAACATGGTATACGTTACCTGGTATGTCAGCTCCTTCACTCTCCTCTCGTACTTGCGGACACCTTTAATTGCATCTACTCCACTTCTCTGTGCAGATTCAACCTCTGCCTCCAGCTCACGCACCTTCACAGTTGAATTATTCATTATGAGGTTATTTCTTCTTATATCATAAATTATCTAGTATACTGTAGCCTGTGTTACAGTAAATTACATCTTACCCTAGACTCCAGTTTCTGGAGCTGCTTCTTGCCTCCCTTCATAGCCAGGTTCTCAGCCTCATCCAGACGGTGCTGCAGGTCCTTCACTGTGACCTCCAGGTTCTTCTTCATCCTCTCCAGGTGAGAGCTGGTGTCCTGCTCCTTCTTCAGCTCCTCGGCCATCATAGCAGCCTGGAAAGTCATTTGTGTATTATATGTTAATATGGTTGCTATTTTTTTATTTCAATCCTGAAAGGTAAATAGTTTTGGACATATGAGGTTACCACCCGACATAGACGTTATGAAGCATGACATGAAGATATCTAATAGATAAGGTTATTGTGTGTAAATATGAATGACATGAGGATGCAGCATATGCTAATAGTATAGTCTAGATAAGGGTATGGCATCCTAACTTACATCAGTGATGGCCTTCTTTGCCTTGTCTTCAGCATTCCTTGCTTCTTGAATACTGTCGTCCACTTCACCTTGGACTTGGGTCAGGTCAGCCTCAAGCTTCTTCTTGCTGTTCAAAAGGCTTGTGTTCTAAAATCAACATTCAGTTTGTAAATATACATTACTGGTGAATATTATTTTATTCTACATATTGAAAGTTTGTATTGACTTACCTGCAGTGGTGTAAAGTACATTTACTATTTTCAATCATTTTGCTTTCTGCACTACACAATTATTTGAAAACGTAGACTACTAGTTTTCAAAACTTTGAACTTTGAGTTACTACTTACTTTTTTATTATTATTTTTATTACAAAACAACTTCAGACCTACCATATACTTTGGCAATTTGAAAATAGCTGCTCTACCAGCTCACAACAAATTTTATACATAATTATATGAAAACTTCTGCATAATGTGTATTTATACTTTTGGTACTTTAAGTATATTCTGATACCAATTAGTTGGTACTTTTACTCAAGTACATTTTTAATAATTTTCTATTGATACTTTTAATTACTTTTAAAGTAAAATGGAGTACTTCTTCCATCAGTGCTTACCTGAGAGTGCAACAGTGAACCGCGTTCACTGGCATCCACCAGCTCCTGTTCAGCCACTTTGCGGCCTCTCTCTGTCTGTTCCAGAGCCACTCTCAGCTCTTCAATCTCTGCCACCATGAGGCCGTTCCTACGCTCCACCATGGCCGCTTGTTCCTTCAGGTCTTCTTGACCTCTGAGAGCATCATCAAGGTGCAGTTGAGCATCCTAAAAATAAACACACATTTCAGGTGGTCATGTCGAGAGAAACATCATAATGTGACTTAGAGCAGTTCCTCTGTTTGGATATGTGCCTAACTACTATGTCCTGCACCTTAAGCTGTCCCTGGATGTTCCTCAGTTGCTTCTGGGACTCAGAAGCCTGGCGGTTGGCGTGGCTCAGCTGAACCTCCATCTCGTTCAGGTCTCCCTCCATCTTCTTCTTGATCCTCAGGGCATCATTTCTGCTCCTGACCTCAGCGTCCAGAGTGTTCTGCATGGAGTCCATCACCCTCTGGCTGTTCCTTTTGACCTGCTCCATCTCTTCATCCTTCTCTGCCAGCTTCCTGTCCACCTCACCCTTGATCTGGTTGAGTTCCAGCTGGACACGAAGAATCTTGGACTCCTCGTGCTCCAGAGTACCCTAAAATGTAACGCAGGATCAAAAGGTAGAACGGACCTATGCATGTAATATGTATTACTCCAGTTTTTTAATGTCATTGGATGTACAAGCTAATAGTCTTACCTCGGCTTCCTCAAGGGCGGTCTGGATCTCTGCCTTCTCTGTCTCCACCAGCTTCTTGTTCTTCTCCAGCTCATGGATGTTCTTTCCAGTCTCACCGATCTGTTCAGTCAGGTCTGAGATCTCCTCTGCAATTGATTGAAAATAAAGGTTCAATTAGAAGAAAAATAAAATATTTTGCATTTGAAAAAGAATAAAAAAAAAAAATGGGTGCAGCCTAATCCACAATCAATCTTGAACTTGAGAAATGTAAAGGCATAGTTATATTTACTTTGAATATTAAACTTCCCATTAAACACACGTGAATTTTGAGATTAAACATTAAACCCATTTTGACGGAGCTCTGGCTCAAAACAAGTTGGCAAAAACCATTGAAGGAAAAACGTATATTGAATGTATGTAGAGAAAGACTCACGTTGCAGGTTCTTGTTCTCACGCTTCATGGTCTCCAGTTGGTCAAGAGACTCCTCGTAGGAGTTCTTCATCTTAAACACCTCAGTGCTGAGAGAGCGAGCCTCTTTCTGTGCTCCTTCCAACTCTGCCTGTCCCTCTTCAAATTTCTGCTTCCATTCTGCCAGAATCTGCACAGCATTTGTAATAACATGTGTAATTTACCTCACTTTATGGAGGCTAAAATGATTATGTTTCAAAGTAATCGGGATTCACTTGTAATTCCGACGCCAATTAGTTCGACAACGTGGCTTTGTGTGAGGTTAGGGACAGGGCTAGTAATGGGGCGAGTCGGACCAACGCGTTGTCAAAATAAGGCGCCGTCGGATTAATATGCCGTCGTAATAATGACGCTGACACAAATGATCAACTGTATGTCAAAGCACCTTATCAAAGTTCCTCTGTTTCTTGTCAAGGTTGGCAGCCAAACCATTGGCCCTCTCCACATCAACCATGAGGTCTTCCACTTCACCCTGGAGTCTCTGTTTGGTCTTCTCCAGAGAGGCGCACTTGGAATTCACAGCCTCAATTTGTTCCTCAGCATCCTGAAGACGCTGGGCGAGCTTCTTCCTGTTTATCAGTGTTGAATGGAATCAAATCATTGTGGGTAGTGTGTGTGTGTATATATATATATATATATATGTCTTAAAAGTATGTATGTATGTATGTATGTATGTGTATATATATATATATAGATATATATATATGTCTTAAAAGTCCTTAAATTGACACTTCACTAGTTCACTGTCATGTGGAAGTACGTTTTAGCGTTAACTCCTTGCAACCGTTTGGACCCAAGGAGTTGCATGGTGACACATTAATGTGGTTAGGGCTAAAACTTACTTAGCTTCCTCCAGCTCCTCGGTGCGTTGGACAGCATCAGTCTCATACTTGCTCCTCCACTGACACACCTCAGCGTTGGCCTTGGACATTCCTCGCTGCAGCTCCGCCTTTGCCTCTTGCTCCTCTTCAAACTGCTCTCTCAGAAGGTCACAGTCATGGCGAGCTGATTGCACAGCATGGGCAAGAGCATTCTTTGCCTGTAAAAATAAAATTGCCAAAATAGTGTCAACTGAATATGACACAAAAATATAATCCAAGGACTATTTGTATGTCTAAATAAGAAATCCTCCTCACCTTGACCTCCTCTTCAACGTGTCTCTTCAACTCCTCAATCTGTTGGGTGAAGGCCTGCTTGCCTCTGGTGAGCTGTGAGACAAGAGATTCCTTCTCTTCCAGTTGACGAGTAAACTCACCTAGTTAGAAAGTGAAATATTGTTCAAAAAAACGCCTGGGATAACTGTTAATCAAACCTTCATCTCTATATATGGAATTAGGTGAGGTACCTTTTGATAAACCATGTCAACTCAAGTATACTTTATAAAGCACATTTACCATTTTCTGTCAACAGTCGTGCTCTCTGAGCTCCAACATCATTAATCTGACGAACATTCTCATCATTCTTGGACTTGATTTCACTAAGTTGGTCCTCAAGGGTGCGGCACATCTTCTCAAGATTTCCCTGTTGATTAACAGTAGACATGGTCATGGTCAATTAAGTGTGTGACCGACATTTATTATGTCATGTTCCTTTTTACAGTACTAGTTCAATATTCTAATTGTCAAGTACTTTGTAAATTAACACTACAATAGGAGCCGGAAGTGGGATTAATCACTGGCCATTTAGAGATATTTTCCTAATTTTTCTTTAGTATTATCTCAAGAACTATCCACAGACATTCTATTACCTTTGCCTTAGCAACAGCTTCCATGTTGCTGGACAGGTCATCGATCTCCATCTTGTATTCACTTTTCTCCTTTTCAAGTTTCTGCTTGACACGCTGGAGGTTGTCGATCTGCTCGCCCAGCTCTGCGACGCTGTCGGCCTGTTTCTTACGGAGAGCAGAAGCGGTGGCCTCGTGCTGCAGCGTGGACTCTTCGAGGTCACGACGAAGCTTCTGGAACTCAGCCTCGCGCTTCTTGTTCATCTCCATCTGAGCAGCGGTCGCTCCGCCAGCCTCCTCCAGCCTCTCGCTGATCTCCTCCAGTTCCCTGGAGAGATCGGCTCGCTGCTTCTCAACCTTGGCACGAGCAGCACGCTCCGCCTCAATCTCTTCCTCCAGTTCTTCAATACGAGCCTTTTCAAATGAATTATATTTATTTCAATCATCATTTGCTCTTATTAGAAGATGTATCCACATCACCACCAATCACCACCCACCAGGCAAACCAGGCATACTTGAAATGGTGGGCGTGTCCACACAAAAACGACATTTTAACAAATACTGTACACTTATTTTTTTGGAAAAAGATCTTCCTCCTTATATAATAATAATACCTGATCATGTTTTACGGTGGGGAAAAAATCACACAAACTTTATATTTGAAAGAAATGAAATACCTGGAGTTCTTTGATCTTCTTCTGCAGCTGAGCCCCCATAGATTGTTCATCCTCAATCTTACTAAGAAGCTGGCTTACTTCAAATTCCTTCCTGTTTTGATAAATGATAATGAATGTATTTAAATTAAAATGTTCAGACATACCGTAGTCACAAAGTGCTTTACAGAACATGATACATGCATCGTATTTTAATGTCATTCTGCAGGTGGTTTTCATATTGTTGATATTATTTGTTTCTCCTTCTTCTTAATATTATTATTATTATTATTTTCCACATTACTTTTTTATCTTTTCGTCTGACTGCTGCTTGTCATTTTCCAGGTCCATGATGGATTCCTGGGCCAGTTTCAGATCACCCTCAAGCTTTCTCTTGGCTCTCTCCAGGTCCATGCGGAGCTTCTTCTCTTGCTCCAGAGACCCCTCCAGCTGCACAATGATTCATTATTTGTACACCATTGTTCAGTGAAACAATAAACAGAACATCCCGATACACTTTTGTAAAACTCACGTCGTCAACTTGCTGCTCCAGCTTGGTCTTGGCCTTGGTCAGAGTGTTGACTTTGTCCTCCTCTGCCTGCAGGTCATCCAGGGTCTGCTGGTGGGCCTCCTGGAGCGCTTTCTTCTCCTTGGTCAGCTTAGCAAGACCCTCGTCCACAGAGGCCATCTCCTCGGTCAGGTTCTTCACCTGATATGCAGTAAGCAGAACAAGCAGAGCAGGAATGGATCAGTGCTTTACAAAGTGGACTAGGGTGTATAATCTTGAATTTAGAGTAGAATCGATAGTATATAGATTATAGAAACGTGCCACTGAAAACATACAGTATATTCTATACCTTGTTTTCAGTGGCATGTTTCTCCTTCTCCACTTTGGCCAAGGTGAGCTCCAGGTCATCAATGTCCTTCTTAAGCTCAGAACATTCATCCTCCAGCTTCCTCTTCTTGGCAGTCAGTTCAGCATTGATCTCCTCCTCGTCCTCCAGTCTCTCAGTCGTCTCTTTGAGCTTCGCCTCCAACTGGATCTTACTTTTAATAAGACCTTCACATCTCTCCTCTGCATCATTCAGAGCCTCGTCTCCCTGGTTGTCAATGAAGAAGAAAAAACATAAGGGAGCAAACATTTGTTCTGGTCAAAATATACTTTTGCAGTTGCCTGTTGGGGGAGCACAGACCTTTTTTTTTAAAGATTTGTTTTTGGGGCAGTAGTCAGACAGGAAAGGGGAGAGAGATGGGGAGTGACTTGCGGCAAAGGCCGTCAGGCTCGGGAGTTGAACCCGTGGCACACCGTACGGCTGGTTTGGCAGCCTAGGTGCCCAGACGGTTGAGCTAACCGTTCAGGCCAGAGCACAGACTTTTAGGGATCAGAGGGAGTTAAAAATGTACTTACTGATGCTGCTGACATGGCAAGGTTATTTTTCTCCTGCACCAGAGCCACCAGCTTCTCCTCTAGTTCCTTCTTCTTGGCCAAGGCAGTAGCAAAGTCAACCTTCATCTTCTCGTAATTTTCCTTCATGTTCATCAGCTCCTTCTCAGTCTCAGCACTCTGCAGGAGAGGCTTGATCTTGTAGTACAGCTTCATCCATGGCCAGTGTTTCACATTGCAGAATGCGCGCACGTTGAACTGGATGCAGAAAACGGCCTCTCTGAGGGAACACAGTTGCAGTCATGATTGATTTGATTTTGGTCACAGTATAAATTAAAACCAGGATATACACATACAAGCCACACCAATGTGGTCCTGCAACATAAATAGAAACGTCACATGAAGTCACAAAATTCAAAACCACTGAAAACCTAAAATCCCCAGCACAGCCTGTGTAACAGTATTTCCACGCTGTTGTATAGGAGAGTTTAGAATGGGACTGCTTGACATACAGCTCATTCCACACAATAATATCTATGAATATAAAATAACACTTTCCACAACCTTGACTCTTGGTATTTCATAATGTATGGTTCGCCCCTAGTTTCATACTCATGTACAATCAACTTAGCATTACTTTTTGTGGATTGTGAACCCCCAGCTGCAGATCGAGGGTTTCCTTGCAGGTTGTTATAGCTGCTTTTATAATTATGTTTACTATTATTATGTCCGTTATTATTGCTGTTGGTATTATTGTCCCCCTGACAAGGCAGATGGCGGCAACCCACAATGGAGCCTGGTTCTGCTCGAGGGTTCTTCCCTCGTTTATATACGCTACGAAGCTTTTATTATAGTGAATTGACACTATAAAAATGTGTGTTGAACAGCAATGAAAATTGTACTAAATATTGAATAAAGTGTGTTTTCAAAGTACCTTCTTGCCATCATCTGGACAAACTCCTGCCTCATGAGGAAACCTCGTGAGAGAGCCTGAGTCAAGGTGACCAGAGCAAACAGCTTTTCATCTCGCATCTCCTCCAGTGTCCCCAGCAGACCAGCTTTGAAGAACACCTGAATACAGTGTTACAAACACTGTAACAACACTGTAACAACTGAATACAACTTAATACAATGTTACCAACACTGTAATATAACAACTGTAAACATAAACCTTTATAGTCCTCTGTCCATAATGTTAAGCAAGATTACCTTGGTGTGTCCAAACTTGTACTCCTCAACAGGGACATCAATGGACCCAAGCAGCTTCTCAGAGGCTTTCTTGTTGTCCATGAACGCACCATCGGGACATGCGCTGGCATTCAGTACTTTGTACCTGTTTTGTGGAAGTTCATGGTCATTTTGCATACTTCTTGTTAAATAGAGGTGGAACTAAAAGCTGCTGGAAAAAGGAATGGGTATACCTCTGCTTGAAGTCAGCATAAGGGATTCTGCTGGGATAGCCCTTTCTACAGATTCTGATGCCCTCCAGAACACCGTTACACCTCAGCTGGTGGATGACCAGGAAGTTCTCCATCAAACCTGTAAAGATTATTATTATCATTAGGACACATTAGTGGCCCTTTGACATGTAGACAGATTTGAACCGCCGACCCATGGATCATTGGACAACCTGCTCTACCTCTTGAGCCACAGTCGCCAAGCCAAATAAGTATTTGAAGAAAAAGAAAGAAAAACCCCTGATAACACGCACCCCACCAACTCAGCCATATATATTCCTTATTCAATTACAAAAAATCAGAAAGCCTTTTCCAAATCCGGAAGTCTGGCGTAGCATTGTGGAATCCATGATCTCGACCGCGGTCGAAAAATGATGATGACTAGGTCTTAATTAGGGCCTCTAGGAGAGCGTATTACATTGAAATGGCGCCAAATGTTTATGTTCTGTGTTTACCTGGAGTCTTGGACTCGTTGGGAATCAGGCAACGCACAAAGTGTGGATGAGTGCTTCTCAAGTTGGTCATCAGCACCCCCAAGTTCGCCTATTGAGAATTAGACTTATTAGTAGTAAGAAGTGATACAATATTGTACTTTTTTCCTCCACTACAATTATTTGAAATCTTTACTAGTTACTTTGCAGATTTAGATTTTTCTAAAACATTCATTAACCACTTAAGCCCAATTTAAAACTTCAGCCATTTGATCTACAAGCTCATATGTGATACAGTCAGAAATTGTTTAACTCCAACATGACATGCCGTGCATGCTTATTTATTACATGGATATAATGTTGATAATAATAATGCCTCATTTTTAGAGGAATATAATGTTGATAATGAATAAATATTCTTACCCTGAAAGCACTAGACACAGTCTGCATGGAACCACCCTTCTTCTTTCCTCCCTTCTTTGTGTTATCTGTTTATATGTGTTAGAATCATTAGTTATACAGAATGAAAATGCTTCCCTTATAGATTCGGAAGTGTTTATAGTATTAATAAACATACCTTCAGGCTCAGGTGGGGATACAACATTATATTATATTTTATTATATGATTTAATTAGCATACCTTCAAATCAAATCAAATCAAACTTTATTTATAGAGCACATTTTAAAACAACCAAGGTTGACCAAAGTGCTGTACATCAGTGGCAGAACAGGGAACAGGCAGGAGGAAACACAGAATATAAACGAGAAAACACAATAATAAAAATGACCTTCAGTGGGGATACAACACATTATAATAATAAACATACCTTCAGGCTCAGGTGGGGGATATAACACATTGAGCAGTTTAACTGAAGACTTCTGGTACAATTGCACCACAGAGTCGTTCAACGGGTCTTTATTCTTCTCCAGCCAGCCTGTGATACTGTAATCCACAGTTCCAGCGTAGTGGACCAGGGAGAAGTGGGCCTCACCCTTGCCTTTGGCAGGCTTGGGCTTCTCAAAGGCTTTACACTTTCCAAGATGCGTGCCCATCAACTTGTCAATGAACGTTTTGTCTGAAGCCTTTGGGAACATGCACTCCTCTTCAAGGATGGAGAAGATGCCCAAGGGCTTTGTGGAGCAGACACAAGAAACAAGTCACCAAAAGCAAAAACATAATCTAAAACACAAAATAAAAATAATTATACCTTCTCTTTTTTTATTATCTTTTATCCCACAATTTTGTAACTCATTTTTCCACCCCTGTGTCAATGTTCTAATGTGATCCTGGGCTCTACACACCCTCCGCCAACCTGGGGAGAGCAACGGACTTCAACTCATGCTTCCTTCATGCATGAGTGTCCAAGTCGCTCCTTTACACCTGACGGGGGAGTTTCCTTAGTTGGACGTAGCAAGTAGCAACCAGTTCCTTTCCCCTTCATCAGGCACCTCGGCTGGCCAGGGGGAGGCAGTTTAGAGACCAGGATTACTGCATGTTTTTTGTGAGGGTACCTACCCTAGGGGACACGGGGAGAACATACAAACTCCACACAGAAAGGCCCTTTCGCCAACCCTGCCTCGGGTATGGCCACTGATGATGCAGAGGGGGGAACACGCCCACAGCGCCCCCAGCGGGAATCAAACCCAGGACCTTCTAGCAGGCGACAACACTACCGACTGTGCCACCGTGCCCCCATAATTATACCTTCTCAATGAGCTCAATGCAGACAGCCAAGTCCATGATAATATATTAATATAATATAAAAAGAATTGTATACCTTCTCAATGAGCTCAATGCAGACAGCCAGGTCCATGATAATATATTAATACTAGAAACAAAATTTCAAGAAATTTTACTGGGTGCCTGAAGCTCGCCAAGTCTGTGCAGCATTTGAGCCACGGAACACCATTTGATGACATTTAGCCTCTCAGAAGGATCCATTGTGTTACATGTGAGCCAGGTCTCTCCATTGACTTTCAATGGGGTAATTTGTCTAAGTTTATTGGGAATGTTAGCATTGCTAGCATGCTAATGCTATCATGCTAATATGCTAACATGCTAATACTAACATGCTATCATGCTAATATGCTAACATGCTAATGCTAACATGCTAAGATGTCTGAGCTGTAAGGGTCCATTTGGTTTCGTTCAGGGGGGGGCGTCCCGGTTTCGGCGAGCCGCCCCGCGTCTGAGTGTCTGTGTGTGTGTGTGTGTGTTTGTGTGCACATGTGTGCATGTGCGTGCATGTGCGCGTGTGTGAGAGGTGGTCAACATGGAGCAAGTTTCAAGACTGTAGCATGTTGCAAACAAAAGTTATAGCTGTTTAAAGGCCAGCCAATAGGAATACAGAGGGGCGGGGCTTAAGCAATTAAGCCATTACAGCTTGTTCCTCTTGATGGTCTACGTCCATGTACCAAAGTTTGAGGCTGTAGCATGTTGTAAACAAAAGTTATAGCTGTTTAAAGGCCAGCCAATAGGAATACAGAGGGGCGGGGCTTAAGCAATTAAGCCATTACAGCTTGTTCCTCTTGACTACGTCCATGTACCAAAGTTTGAGGCTGTAGCATGTTGTAAACAATAGTTAGAGCTGTGTAAAGGCCAGCCAATAGGAAGACAGAGGGGCGGGGCTTAAGCAATTAAACATTTACAGCGTGCTCCTATTGGTGGTCCAAGTCCATGGAGCAAGTTTCAAGACTGTAGCATGTTGCAAACAAAAGTTATAGCTGTGCAAAGGCCAGCCAATAGGAATACAGAGGGGCGGGGCTTAAGCAATTAAGCCATTACAGCTTGTTCCTCTTGATGGCCTACGTCCATGTACCAAAGTTTGAGGCTGTAGCATGTTGTAAACAAAAGTTAGAGCTGTGTAAAGGCCAGCCAATAGGAAGACAGAGGGGCGGGGCTTAAGCAATTAAGCCATTACAGCTTGTTCCTCTTGATGGCCTACGTCCATGTACCAAAGTTTGAGGCTGTAGCATGTTGTAAACAAAAGTTAGAGCTGTGTAAAGGCCAGCCAATAGGAAGACAGAGGGGCGGGGCTTAAGCAATTAAGCCATTACAGCTTGTTCCTCTTGATGGCCTACGTCCATGTACCAAAGTTTGAGGCTGTAGCATGTTGTAAACAAAAGTTAGAGCTGTGTAAAGGCCAGCCAATAGGAAGACAGAGGGGCGGGGCTTAAGCAATTAAGCCATTACAGCTTGTTCCTCTTGATGGCCTACGTCCATGTACCAAAGTTTGAGGCTGTAGCATGTTGTAAACAAAAGTTAGAGCTGTGTAAAGGCCAGCCAATAGGAAGACAGAGGGGCGGGGCTTAAGCAATTAAGCCATTACAGCTTGTTCCTCTTGATGGCCTACGTCCATGTACCAAAGTTTGAGGCTGTAGCATGTTGTAAACAAAAGTTAGAGCTGTGTAAAGGCCAGCCAATAGGAAGACAGAGGGGCGGGGCTTAAGCAATTAAGCCATTACAGCTTGTTCCTCTTGATGGCCTACGTCCATGTACCAAAGTTTGAGGCTGTAGCATGTTGTAAACAAAAGTTAGAGCTGTGTAAAGGCCAGCCAATAGGAAGACAGAGGGGCGGGGCTTAAGCAATTAAACATTTACAGCGTGCTCCTATTGGTGGTCCAAGTCCATGGAGCAAGGTTTGAGGCTGTAGCATGTTGTAAACAAAAGTTAGAGCTGTGTAAAGGCCAGCCAATAGGAAGACAGAGGGGCGGGGCTTAAGCAATTAAACATTTACAGCGTGCTCCTATTGGTGGTCCAAGTCCATGGAGTAAGTTTCAAGACTGTAGCATGTTGCAAACAAAAGTTATAGCTGTGTAAAGGCCAGCCAATAGGAAGACAGAGGGGCGGGGCTTAAGCAATTAAGTCATTACAGCTTGTTCCTCTTGATGGTCTACGTCCATGTACCAAAGTTTGAGGCTGTAGCATGTTGTAAACAAAAGTTAGAGCTGTGTAAAGGCCAGCCAATAGGAAGACAGAGGGGCAGGGCTTAAGCAATTAAGCCATTACAGCTTGTTCCTCTTGATGGCCTACGTCCATGTACCAAAGTTTGAGGCTGTAGCATGTTGTAAACAAAAGTTAGAGCTGTGTAAAGGCCAGCCAATAGGAAGACAGAGGGGCGGGGCTTAAGCAATTAAGCCATTACAGCTTGTTCCTCTTGATGGCCTACGTCCATGTACCAAAGTTTGAGGCTGTAGCATGTTGTAAACAATAGTTAGAGCTGTGTAAAGGCCAGCCAATAGGAAGACAGAGGGGCGGGGCTTAAGCAATTAAACATTTACAGCGTGCTCCTATTGGTGGTCCAAGTCCATGGAGCAAGTTTCAAGACTGTAGCATGTTGCAAACAAAAGTTATAGCTGTGTTAAGGCCAGCCAATAGGAAGAGAGGGTTTGTGTGTGTGTGTGTGTGTGTGTGTGTGTGTGTGTGTGTGTGTGTGTGTGTGTGTGTGTGTGTGTGTGTGTGTGTGTGTGTGTGTCCATTTGGTTTCTCTCAGGGGGGCGGCCCGGTTCCGAAGAAATGACAGAGTTACGTGTTTCCCCAATTTTCTTCATTGACTTTCAATGTGTGTGTGTGTGCGTGCACATGTGTGCATGTGCGTGCGTGTGCGTTTGTGTGCGCGCGTGTGTGAAGGGTGAATCATTAACAATGTATCAATTTCAGCTGGGCTAGTCTATGCAAATGCCACCACTATTGAAAGTTAACCCATTCTGAACGGGAACTCCTTTTTTTTGTTATGCTGAATTTGTTCAGATATACGGTCCGAACAAATTGCTCTAGCGCAAAAAGTAAAAGTTGAATGCGTTTTTTGTTTTCGCCGTGAGTGACCCGAGACATTGAGGTACGCCGTGTGTGATCGTGGTATTGGTACGATAAAAAACGTGGTTATAAGAGCGAGTTAAGAAATTGTGTTTGTGATGAAAAAAATGCTGACTCATTCAGGCAGTTAACATGGCGTTTCATGAAACATTATGATGGTACACCTGTCGCTTTCAGGGCTGTAGTTCGCGTACCATATGAATCTGGGCTGTGGTTGTGACATTGGGTGAAAGAGGACGAGTGTGGCTACAAAATTACCGAAACCCATGCGTGTAAAGTTAATATTTTGGCCGTGAGAACGATTTGTTAGGAGAATTTCGCTACAGTTTTCACATTGGCCTCTCACTCTGACCCGCTCTCTCTCTGGGCGTGCGACACTCTAAGTCGAGATTTTTGCTCAGACCACACACACTTTGAACTGCGATAGCGGGCAAACCGTGCAACGTATTCGAATTCCGTCTCAACCAGGACAAAGTCGATGGCCTCCTGTGCTGTTTGACGTTTAAATCGTGTGTCTACGTAACAGTGTGCAAGAGCAATGTGGCTCCAAAGTAACGTGTCGTTTTCTGTTTTTACCCGCGTTTCCCCATTGACTTTGCATGGGGCATTTTTCGCGTCGTTTATTGCGAATTACGTCGGCACGGTAACTCGAATCGGAAAGAAAAGCACAAGCACACCATTCCCGGCCGAGCCGCACGTTTCGATGTATATATTGTGGGGCTTTGGTAAACCGTGCGGCCGGCCATAGACGTCAAAGTTTCGTGTCTTGAATACGACGATTATTAAGTATTGGTTGCGGATTTCAACCTGTGTTTCTGCCATTGCATGGCAGGCACCCAGAATAATATAATAAGAATTGTATACCTTCTCAATGAGCTCAATGCAGACAGCCAGGTCCATGCCGAAGTCAATAGTATCCCAGGGTATGCCTTCTTTTTTGTATTCGTCTTGTTCCAGAACAAACATGGTGTGATTGAAAAACTGTTGCAGTTTCTCATTGGTGAAGTTGATGCACAGCTGCTCCAGGGTGTTGAACTGTGAGTGGAAATATCATTAGCCTGCAGTTTCTTAAAATCTCTGTGACAAAAATGCATTGTATCCCACTTAAAACAAGTCCAATACCACTTAAAACAATTAAGTTCATGCTTACATTAAATATTTCAAAACCAGCAATGTCCAGCACACCAATGTAGTAGTTTCTCTGCTGCTTGGTGTCCAGCATCTCGTTGATCCTAATGACCATCCACAAGAACTCCTTCTCATATATGGACTTGGCCAAGGCACCGACAGAGTTCATTACCTAAGGAAATAGTTATTTGTAGCGTTATTAGTATGGGCGTGTGAATTACACAATTTACAATTTAGGCACTAAACATAGCAATTTACAACTAGAAACAAAATTTCAAGAAATTTTACTGGGTGCCTGAAGCTTGCCAAGTCTGTGCAGCATTTGAGCCACGGACCACCATTTGATGACATTTAGCCTCAATAAGGGTCCATTTGGTTACATGTGAGCCAGGTCTCCCCATTGACTTTCAATGGGGTATTTTGTCTTAGTTTATTGCGCATTACGTTGCCACCAACATTCTAATGCTAACATGCTAACATGCTATCATGCTAACATTTTAATGCTAACATGTTAATGCTAACATGTTAATGCTAACATGCTAATGCTACATGCTAACATGCTAATCCTACCATGCTAATATGCTAACATGCTAATGCTAACATGCTAATGCTAAGATGTCTGAGCTGTAAGGGTCCATTTGGTTTCGTTCAGGGGGGCGGACCGGTTCCGGCGAGCCGCCCTGCTTCTGAAACGGTCGAGAAATGACAGAGTTACGTGTTTCCCCGATTTTCTCCATTGACTTTCAATGAGTGTGTGTGCACATGTGTGCATGTGCGTTCGTGTGTGCGCGGGTGTGAGAGGTGGTCAACTTGGTTTAAGTGCATGGAGCAAGTTTCAAGACTGTAGCATGTTGCAAACAAAAGTTATAGCTGTGTAAAGGCCAGCCAATATGAATACAGAGGGGCGGGGCTTAAGCAATTAAGCCATCACAGCTTGTTCCTCTTGATGGTCTACGTCCATGTACCAAAGTTTGAGGCTGTAGCATGTTGTAAACAATAGTTAGAGCTGTGTAAAGGCCAGCCAATAGGAAGACAGAGGGGCGGGGCTTAAGCAATTAAACATTTACAGCGTGCTCCTATTGGTGGTCCAAATCCATGGAGCAAGTTTCAAGACTGTAGCATGTTGCAAACAAAAGTTATAGCTGTGTAAAGGCCAGCCAATATGAATACAGAGGGGCGGGGCTTAAGCAATTAAGCCATTACAGCTTGTTCCTCTTGATGGTCTACGTCCATGTACCAAAGTTTGAGGCTGTAGCATGTTGTAAACAATATTTAGAGCTGTGTAAAGGCCAGCCAATAGGACGACAGAGGGGCGGGGCTTAAGCAATTAAACATTTACAGCGTGCTCCTATTGGTGGTCCAAGTCCATGGAGCAAGTTTCAAGACTGTAGCATGTTGCAAACAAAAGTTATAGCTGTGTAAAGGCCAGCCAATAGGAATACAGAGGGGCGGGGCTTAAGCAATTAAGCCATCACAGCTTGTTCCTCTTGATGGTCTACGTCCATGTACCAAAGTTTGAGGCTGTAGCATGTTGTAAACAATAGTTAGAGCTGTGTAAAGGCCAGCCAATAGGACGACAGAGGGGCGGGGCTTAAGCAATTAAACATTTACAGCGTGCTCCTATTGGTGGTCCAAGTCCATGGAGCAAGTTTCAAGACTGTAGCATGTTGCAAACAAAAGTTATAGCTGTGTAAAGGCCAGTCAATATGAATACAGAGGGGCGGGGCTTAAGCAATTAAGCCATTACAGCTTGTTCCTCTTGATGGTCTACGTCCATGTACCAAAGTTTGAGGCTGTAGCATGTTGTAAACAATATTTAGAGCTGTGTAAAGGCCAGCCAATAGGACGACATAGGGGCGGGGCTTAAGCAATTAAACATTTACAGCGTGCTCCTATTGGTGGTCCAAGTCCATGGAGCAAGTTTCAAGACTGTAGCATGTTGCAAACAAAAGTTATAGCTGTGTAAAGGCCAGCCAATAGGAATACAGAGGGGCGGGGCTTAAGCAATTAAGCCATTACAGCGTGCTCCTATTGGTGGTCCAAGTCCATGGAGCAAGTTTCAAGACTGTAGCATGTTGCAAACAAAAGTTATAGCTGTGTAAAGGCCAGCCAATAGGAAGACAGAGGGGCGGGGCTTAAGCAATTAAGCCATTACAGCTTGTTCCTCTTGATGGTCTACGTCCATGTACCAAAGTTTGAGGCTGTAGCATGTTGTAAACAATAGTTAGAGCTGTGTAAAGGCCAGCCAATAGGAAGACAGAGGGGCGGGGCTTAAGCAATTAAACATTTACAGCGTGCTCCTATTGGTGGTCCAAGTCCATGGAGCAAGTTTCAAGACTGTAGCATGTTGCAAACAAAAGTTATAGCTGTGTTAAGGCCAGCCAATAGGAAGAGAGGGTTTGTGTGTGTGTGTGTGTGTGTGTGTGTGTGTGTGTGTGTGTGTGTGTGTGTGTGTGTGTGTGTGTGTGTGTCCATTTGGTTTCTCTCAGGGGGGCGGCCCGGTTCCAAATGGTTGAGAAATGACAGAGTTACGTGTTTCCCCAATTTTCTTCATTGACTTTCAATGTGTGTGTGTGTGCGTGCACATGTGTGCATGTGCGTGCGTGTGCGTTTGTGTGCGCGCGTGTGTGAAGGGTGAATCATTAACAATGTATCAATTTCAGCTGGGCTAGTCTATGCAAATGCCACCACTATTGAAAGTTAACCCATTCTGAACGGGAACTCCTGTTTTTTGTTATGCTGAATTTGTTCAGATATACGGTCCGAACAAATTGCTCTAGCGCAAAAAGTAAAAGTTGAATGCGATTTTTGTTTTCGCCGTGAGTGACCCGAGACATTGAGGTACGCCGTGTGCGATCGTGGTATTGGTACGATAAAAAACGTGGTTATAAGAGCGAGTTAAGAAATTGTGTTGAGTTTAAAAAATGCTGACTCATTCAGGCAGTTAACATGGCGTTTCATGAAACATTATGATGGTACACCTGTCGCTTTCAGGGCTGTAGTTCGCGTACCATATGAATCTGGGCTGTGGTTGTGACATTGGGTGAAAGAGGACGAGTGTGGCTACAAAATTACCGAAACCCATGCGTGTAAAGTTAATATTTTGGCCGTGAGAACGATTTGTTAGGAGAATTTCGCTACAGTTTTCACATTGGCCTCTCACTCTGACCCGCTCTCTCTCTGGGCGTGCGACACTCTAAGTCGAGATTTTTGCTCAGACCACACACACTTTGAACTGCGATAGCGGGCAAACCGTGCAACGTATTCGAATTCCGTCTCAACCAGGACAAAGTCGATGGCCTCCTGTGCTGTTTGACGTTTAAATCGTGTGTCTACGTAACAGTGTGCAAGAGCAATGTGGCTCCAAAGTAACGTGTCGTTTTCTGTTTTTACCCGCGTTTCCCCATTGACTTTGCATGGGGCATTTTTCGCGTCGTTTATTGCGAATTACGTCGGCACGGTAACTCGAATCGGAAAGAAAAGCACAAGCACACCATTCCCGGCCGAGCCGCACGTTTCGATGTATATATTGTGGGGCTTTGGTAAACCGTGCGGCCGGCCATAGCGGTCAAAGTTTCGTGTCTTGATGATTATTATTATTACGATTAAGTATTGGTTGCGGATTTCAACCTGTGTTTCTGCCATTGCATGGCAGGCACCTGAATAAGCAATGAAAAAAGCCAAATGTCATTGGAATTTTTGTCCTTTGTGCGTGCAGAATTTCATGAAAATTGCACACTCTTGAAGCATTTTGTACAAAACGGAGCACTCTTGCAAACTTTGGAAGTCAATCATAGCCAATCAGGGCGGAATATCACACATCTGTTTCGTTTAATAACTAGACAGATCTATACTGTACTGATTTGCGTGATGTTTGGACAAAACCTGTAGAAGTAATATGAAAAAAATGTTTTGCAAAAGTCAACCTCCTGGTGGCGCTATAACAAGCCACATGCCAATCTTAAAAGAATAGCTGCAGAGGATCTGCACTGGCATCCATGGAGTGTGCATGTGCGGTTTCACTGTGAATGTCCCATTGGTGCTAGAGATTAGCTGCTCATGCACAGACGGATGGACAGGGTGCAAAACATAGTCTCTGCCGCGCCTTAGGCCTGGCTGAGACAATAATGTTGGAGGATCATTTTAATTGCAGAAGATATGTGGCAGCCTTAAATGTGTTGATTTTTAGCAAAATAAACAAGAAATTCCCAAAGAAAAACCTAGAATTGTAATCAATGGCTCTGAAATTTGCCAGGTTCCACATACTAAATTATTGGGTGTCATTATAGATGAACATTTAAATTGGAAACAACATATTGATACTGTATGTATGAAGTCTATGAAGATGCTTGGTATATTGAGAACAATCTGCCCATTTGTTCTTCCTTCATGTCATTTAACACAGCTTAATTTTCCCTCATATTAATTACTGTAATATTGTCTGGGCTGTTACATATTCTTCAACATACAGTATCTCACTAAATTACTGATCATTCAAAAAAGGTTACTGAGAATGATTTCACATTCAAATAGGTATGAGCCGTCGCTCTTTATTAAATATCCAATATTACCCATTGACAAAGTAAACATGATTTTGAATTACCCTATTGTCGCACTTCCAAACATCAATCATTCATCAAATGTAGAGGCCCTCATCTATGGAATTACCTGGATGCTACACTTAAATCCTCACTATCCTTGCCAATATTCAAGAAACATCTAAAGAAATATCTGATTTATGCCTCTGTAGATTACATGATTTACTTTTGTGTGTTTGTTGTTGTATTGTTTATTTCCCCTTTTTGTGCAGTCTCTGTGTTTCTATTTCTTTATTGCACAGCTGCCCCCCTTTGCCAACTTTTAGACTTTTGTAATGTTCTTGATGATGAACTTTTAATCTGCTTTATCAATGACCTCTTCCATAGTATCCATACAGGAAAGTATTCCAAATAAGCCAGCTGGCTTCTTCCTTTCCTTGCATTGTATTTTTGTTCTTTGATATGTATTTTTTATGTTATATTTTTATGTGCTAAATAAATAAACCTAAAAACCTAAAACCTTAAATCAGATCATGGAAATAATGGAATTTACTCACCTGTGGCACAGTTTGGCCCTTCGTGACGTACTCGTTTCCGACTTTCACTTTGGGGTAGCAATATGCATTAAGCATCGCTGCTGAGTTTATGCCCAACAGGTAGCCAATCTTGTCAGCCACTGAAATCATGATACAATTTGTACATTTACAATTTAGGCAATTAGCACATTCTCGTAATCCAGAGAGTGACTTACACTCTGACAATAAGCAAGGTAACACAAGGTAATATGTCAAATGCATAGAGATGGTAATCTAGGATCATAGTTTAGACCAGTCTTTGGTTAGACAGTCATTATTCCGACATCGACAACCTATCTCTACCCCAGGGTTCCACAATACATTTTCCTCAAGGGCCATATTTTGACTAGCGTACAAGGCTGGGGGCCAAGTCTGCACGCGTGAGGTCGAGGTCTTGCCCTGAAATTTATTTTTCAGGGCAAGACCCCATTTGAAAAGGACGCCCAGTTGGACATGCATAGGCTACTGACCCCCATGTAATGCCATTTATATCTGGGACCCTCCAAAAAACAAAAATGGCCCGCGGGCCGCCTATTGGGGAACCCTGCTCTACCCTAACCTAAACATAACCGCAAGCACGGGAGCAGCGCAGTTTGAGCGGTAGTCCAACCATTGTTTCTGCATGTTGGTCTGTTGGCGGCTCTAATCTTAGTAGGCCTACGCATCCCATTAAACCAAATAACTAGTGTCTAAATTATGAAAATAAATATTGGAAATAGCTTAGTTCACTCAGAATATAGATAAGTCACAATAATGAAAAGTAACTGCAATACTTATGACAAAGAGTGCATTATTTTCCTTAATTCCTTAATTGAAGATGCCGTGATCCTAACCCGACATGCGTTGCCAACTTGCCAGTTAGTTAAAAATAAGATGCCGTGATCCTAACCCGACATGCGTTGCCAACTTGCCAGTTAGTTAAAAATCACCCGTGGCTTCCCTGTGAGGTTATTGTCCCGACCCCATCACGTGATCTGAAATTGAGGCCGATCACGTCATTCTCTACTGATTAGAATCTGATTGGGAGCAAAAAAACATGAATATTATATCCATATCATTAGACTGGATATTGTCTGTGATTTTGGATATTGTTCTATAAAAAATATAAATCTCAGATCAGGAAAAATCGGTATCGGCAGACACTCAAAATCAAATGATCGGAATCGGATCGGGAGCAAAAAAGTGTGATCGGGACATCCCTAGTTTAGGTTTAGGGTGTTGCATTAATGCATAAACATGGCTGACGCCGGTGCCTGAAAATGCACTCGCTTTCTCTCACAGCTCACCCTCCGTGATAATGACAAGCAAGTTTTTATGTTTTCTTTTTTTAAGTTTCCTTTTTCTTTTCTTTTTTAAAGTTTTCTACTGTGTGTGTGTGTGTGTGTGTGTGTGTGTGTGTGTGTGTGTGTGTGTGTGTGTGATTCAGCTGCGCCCTCTGGTGGCGGGCGGGTGGTGTCACAGCGTGTCACGCTCATTGCATTCGCAATAAATAATAATAATAATAGTAAAGTTGCAGCTCACCCTCCGTGCTGTCTGGCTCCGCCTGTTCCTCACGTTGCTTCTGTTTGAACGTCAGGACCCCATGATGCATCACTGCACCGGTTAACTTGTAGATTAACTGTTTCTCCTCACCGGTGAAGCCCAGGATGTCAATAGCTTCCTGATGTCAATAAGATGTGTTAAAAATATTGAGATTAAGCATTACATTAACAAACATCCCTTAAAACTGGGTACAACTCAACAGTAAACCAACATACAGTAATTGTATATATACTCACTTTAGAAATGTGCAGATATATATATATATATATATATATATATATATATATATGTGCACATTTCTAAAGTGACTTTTAAGACCTTTTAATACCTATACAAAAGATAATTACGACCATTACGGTGTCAGTAATACACTATACTATACAAATTTACAAACATTTGGCCAAATTGTCCTATGAAAAACTTACAACATCTGAAAACATGTAGCTAGTTTCACAATACTGTGCCGCAACATCAAAATGTGTGAGACCTGGACGCATCTGTGTTATTTTAGCTCTTAACCACTTTACTTTAGCTATTGAAAAATTGCAGATCTACGAGCTTGTAGGTCTGCTTTTTTTTTTTTTATCGTGAACATGTGTTCAAATCTCCCTATATTCCATAACAGCGTAAGTTTTTAAATCAAATCTTTGCTTTGTCCCTGGAACAAAATATGATTTTGGGAGTCCTTGACATGAAAAGGTTTGAGAGTTTCAGAAAAGGATTTAGAAGACATTTTGTAGATTCGGGTATCGGGTCTTAATGGGTTAGAAAGTAAAATAGTATAAATAGTTAAATAGTAACTGACGTCGGTGGCGTCCAACTCGGCATTGTCGTCAATGCTGGCCACAGCGATCACACCCATGCTGATCAGCGGGAAGTCGTAGGGGTTGTTGCTGATCAGACACATTTCTGAAAAGGGATTAAACAAAGGGTGAACCTTTGTTTTCATTCATTCATGTTTGTTCTTCTCACTGAATCATCAGTACCAAATTAACAATAATAATAACCAATTACCAATAATCTCAGGTTTGTGGTTGGTCATCATCTGGAAAAAGATGTGGTAACCTCTCTCTGCGGAAAGCTGGTAGGTTACTCTGGACTTCTCCAGCAGATCTAGAGTATATGGGTTGAACATAACTCATAATATTATTATTAATAATAATAATAATAATGATCTATATGGGATGTGCATAACTATTATTATTATTATTATTATTATTATTATTATTATTATTTATATTGGTTGTACGGAACTCAAAATGTAATCCTCAAATTAATGCATACACATCATTTATTATCTGTGGACCTCATACTTACATGTCTCAATATCAGCACTGGACAGTTTACCCGATGTGTTGAAATGGATTCTGATGAATTTACCCTGTTTGATATAGCACAATTTGTTGCATCCCTCTACATTGTGGAATTATTGCGGGTATTCTCATAAAATGCCATTATTTACACTTACAAAGCGAGAGGAGTTGTCATTCCTCACAGTCTTGGCATTACCATAGGCCTCCAGCAAGGGATTGGCTGCAATAATCTGATCCTCCAGTGACCCCTGAATGTTTTAAACATCGCCCAATGTAAAACTTGGTTAGAATGATTTTAAAATGAATTGCTACATTTCATATAAATGCTTTATGTTCAAAAACATGTATTTGTTAAAAACCTGAACATTATACCTGGATTTTGCCACTACTGCCTGCAGGTTTCTCTCCAGTAGAAGAAGCAGCTGTTGCAAAGTACTGGATGACACGTTTGGTGTTCACAGTCTTCCCGGCTCCGGATTCTCCACTGGTTATAAATGCATACATTCAGAGAAATGCAATTAGTGAATTTGTGTACAACGTAGGACAGGAATTTCAGGGATGCCACAAAGGCTATCCACACTTTTCCTGGGCTGTGTGTGCTCCAGTTCCTGTCGATTTGATCCAATGAAAGCCAATGAAACTGGTCAGATGACCAATGATATCCAATGAAATCAACAGGAACAGGAGCACACACAGCCCAGGAAAATTGTGGATAGCCGTCGTTGCCCATCAGTTTGGCCTTGTGCCCCTCAAAACATGCCATGCCCTGAAGCCACAGTGGCCTATAATTCCCCAGCTGACTGTACCACTTTCTCCATGTCTCTTTCTTGTCATGTAGACACCAGTGTCTTTTGTTGAGATTCTAAATTCTTAGCTTCCCTGATTCCCCATCTTTAAACCAATCCAGTGACTTTGGTGCAGGGCTGAGCATGGATCAGATTGTAAATGCCATTATTTATTTCACTGCAGATAGTCTACATATAATCAAAATCCGTAACACTTACATTCAATTAATTATTTCAATGGACTAAAATTGTTTTATTTGATGGCCTTCCTGCCCTGGCATTTGACCTTAATTTGTGCAACAAAGGCCAAGTGGCCTTGCCCCTAAAATGACAAAATTCCAGGCCTGGTACAATATTATTTTTTAATGACTAGTAATGGGTAACGTACGTGATCAGGACAGACTGGTTCTCTCTATCTGTAAAAAAGTAAAACAAATATTTAAGTCTTGGATACAGCATAAAACAATTATAGTTAAATATTGTTTACATTGTCCTGACTAGTACGTACCCATCAGCATGAACTGATAGGCGTTGTCAGAGACAGAGAAGATGTGGGGTGGAGCCTCAATACGCTTCTTGCCTCTGTAGGCATTTACAACCTCCTGGTCGTACACTGGGAGCCACTTATAGGGGTTCACAGTTGCACAGAACAAGCCAGAGTAGGTCTGCAGGGGAGAAGAGAGAGAACATTAACATCATAAAACACATAGACATACTAGTGTAGAGATTAAAAGGTAGACGCCTCCTCCGGATCTGGGGTATGCGTAGCGTATGGTGGCCGACATATTGAGCTCACACAACTAATGAACACGTTAACATCAGAACCCTGAGTTTGTTTGAATTTGTTATTCTATGCCATGATTTTCACTTGATGTTATCATTGCATTTTTTCATCATATTTTTCTTTCTCTGCCATCGAGAGGTGCAATACTGTACTGCTCTTTGTGTAGAAAAGCTTACATAGATCATCCATGCTGCATAACGCTCTTTGAGGTTATACAGGACAGTGGCTTCACTGAGGTGGGTCATCATGGCCATGTCCTCAATTTTGTCATACTTGGGAGGGTTCATAGGGAAGATGAGATCTTCCTTTACAGTTCTTTCCTAAAAATAAAAACAACTTCAGAATGTCTTTCGATTACAGTTGTACTGTGTCACTATTTAAATTTAGATCCACCTTCACCTACGTACCTCCTGTGTGTCAAGCACTTCCACAGTGACTTTGTCACCGTCCTTTTTTATAATTCTACACTTGAGGTACAGCTCCTTAACGTCGCCCACATATGCTGCAGTTTTGGCATCAAAGGGCGCAGCTTGTGCTTCCATTCTCTCCCTCTCTGGTTTACGGAGGTACATGGCGGCCTTGCCGTACTGCTCCATCTCTGCGTCCGTACTCATGGTGGCGACTTTCTGTAGACGGACAAATAGATGGTGTTGATGCTTTTGCTGACTTGAGATCTGAGCAGATACCTGTAGTACTATTATGTTTGTAGCTTAGTGTAAGTTGAATAGAAAAAATATGAACACTCACTTTTCCCCTCTACCAGTAGCTGTGGAACCTTGTGCAACCCTCAAGTCTGAAAGAAACACATTGGGAGGACATTAACATGAGTTGAACGATTTAATACAATTTCTAATCATTAACTAAATTAGCTTATGTGAATCATAATGTCCGTTCTTGCCACACACCACTTCATAAGACATTTTATATTATGACCTGCATTGCATTTAAATTAAATTATGCTTGCCCATTATGTTATCTTCATTTTTTTGTTCATTTGCTTATTCCTAACTTCATCAAGTTATTTTTGTCATTAGAGCCATGTTTCTTTTTTGTTTGTTTGTTTGTTTGTTTGTTTTTCTTTCTTTTTTTCTTTCTTTTAATACTGAAGCAGTGCTAGATCAACTGTTTTCCTTCTTTCGAATACACTTTAAGGTTACATGAATTAAGGTTACATTCAGAGGTAAAACATGTTGATACTTTAAAATAATAATAACTCTAGTATATGTAAAAGTACATGCAATGCTAAGTATGATTTAAACAATCATTACATAATTGACATATCTAAATAGAAATGAATTAACAAAATCAAGTTCCAATCTGGCCAAAAAACATTATTATTAATGCAATTAAGAAGAATGAGAATGCACAATCAATAATTTTAGTCTGTAGCCTACACTATAACAACTACAGTATGCTGTCCACTCATTATTCTGTATTCGGCCATGTATGTATGTGGCACTATGTACGGAGCCATGTTAAAGATTAATAGCCAGCATGTCTAATAGATTTATATCACTAACGTCTCTAAAACATTGATATGATGTCATATACTGTAAATGTGACTATGAAGGAAAGATGAAGTCTCACTCACCAATGCAACTCTGAACTCCTCAGCAATCGGTGTCTGTCTCAGCAGGCTTATATCAGTTGATAATGGAATGCTATGCAGAAAGTAAAAGTAGGAATGGCCTTCAAATGTCCTTTCCTTCATTGCAATAGCATCCTTATAGCCAAATCATTCCATGATACTTGATAGCCAAATCATTCCATGATACTTGATAGCCAGTGCTTGTGGTTTATTCACATGCCATCACTATGATACATGCTATGGCAGATAAAAATAGCATAATTGGCTGGCATCACAGCATGTTTTGCCAAATAAATTATTTTAATATTGAGTGAGGAAAATAAATAAGTAAATGCAATCAAATAGTGTACTTGAGTATATAATTGTCATTTTACTTGAGTATTTCCCTGCAGAAGGGGATTCACATATTTTACTTAATTAAAAGTATCAATAACACAATGTAGAAATACGTGTAGATCTATTTTCCAAGGATTTGAATACATACCTTGTTAAATGGGACCTTCGGCATAATGAATACTTTTGGTACTTTAAGTATATTTTGATGCCAAAACTTTTGGACTTTTATTCAAGCTAATTTTGAATACCGAACTTGTACTTGTAACAGACTTTATTCCTACAATAGGTCATTGATACTTGGAACAAACACTTTCTACAATAGGGTATTGACATTTACAATGCAATGCAAATTAGCATCTCTGTCTAAATAAATAAATAAATAGTACAATCACTGATCAACTCTATAACATTATAATGTACAGTACATTTATACTTTAGTACTGTATACTAAAGTAAAATGTTCAGGTGTCTTTTTTGTCTTATTCCCCATTTTAAAATGTCCCTTTATACTCCATCTCAGAGGCAAATATTGTACTTTTACTACACAATAATTTGACAACTTTATTACTAGGTACTTTGCATTTGGATTATTATTACATAACATACATTCACCACTTCAGCAGATCCACAGATACATATTGTGAAAATAGCTGATACACAAGCTCACAACGCCTCACGTTTATTGTCTCTTTCATATAATTTGACAATTTGGCCAATGTTTGACCAGTTACTTTTCTAGTTTGTTGATTACTTTTGACACAGTTTCCGTTTTATTTATTGTTTAGGTATTAAAGTCTTAAAAGTCCTTAATTGTCAATGCACTGTCACCTGGGGACCCCCCCAAAAAACATGTGGGGATCTCTCCGGGGGTCCCGACAGGCTGAGATCCACTGAATTAGACACAGCTGTGGGCAAAACCAGAGGATGTAAAAGTAACATTGCAGGTTCCAGATCCGGTCTGTGTGCCTGAACGTGTTAATGTTTGCAAATTACAGAGCCAGTAAAGTGGGCTCCTTCAGACCGGATCTGAGCACCGATATACCACCCTATGGTGCATCATGGTCCGGGAGTGGATGCTAATTCCCGGGAGACTTCCAGAGGCGGGATATCAGCAGCATAGTTGATGCACGGCTATTTACCTGTTACGCTGAATCTCAAACAAAGCACGATAATTATTGATTCATTGATTTAATACTGTATTAGTCAGAAATGTAGACAGCACGTATACAGGACAATACAAATTAGTCCTGGGGATTGTTTCCATTGTGGCCCTATGTATTGTAACACAGTTGAAGGCAACAGGCAATTGGCTTCGTAAAGGTCCATATAGTCATTAGCACAGATTCGGCTTCTCTTCTTGCAGTGTGTTAAATTGTTTACGTGATTCATTACCATTCAAGAAGTACATTTTCCATGAATTTACTTTACGGTAGATGTTTAAAAAAATCTGGTAACACTTAATCCCATGAAGCTCATTTCTACAATGCATATATGCTAATAACAATGTATAATAGGTCACGCAAACCTCACACTTTTGGTTTTCGGGGCGTGCGCCATTTTGAAGGTGATAAGTCACTATACCTGGCCAACGGATAGGCATATATAGCAGAATAGCAGAACAACAGTGCATCAAGCCAACAATGTTACGAGCAAGCTTCAAAAACATTTGAAAGTGTATTTTATTTGAAAACAAGGCACATTTATATGTTACTGTACAAGGAACACGCCCTAATATTTATTATATAAAACTAGTCGCTACAGCTAGAGCATAACCTCATTGTCTGTTGTGCTGTATGCAGGGGGAAAAGCAGCCGGTTCAATCATCATAGCACATGGATTCTGAGATGTGCACACCATAGGCTACAGTACCTTAAGATCTTAATGATAACCAATATAACATTTTAACTCTTCTGTGCTAAAATATGTATAAAAGAGTCAAAGACTGAACTCTCTTGAGTGAATTAACATGAATGTATATGACCAGTGCTGTATTTAACCTTTTGATCACTTTTGCAAAGTAATTAGTACATTTACTCAAGTAAACTATACAATAGTGCTTAAAATGCACAGTACAATGAGGCACTTTTACTTTAATTTCCATTCGTGTTACTTCTACTCTACTACAATTACAGAATTTGACAGCTTTAGTTAAGTGTTACGTTGCAGGTTGTATATTTTTAATTCAAAACCTAGATTGATCGCTTAATACTTTGGCTATTTGTAAAAAGCTCATCTACATTGTGTTTGTAGATCTTCTGTTTTCTTGGGGGCTCTTTTTTGTTCTTTTTTTAAAGCTTAACAATATTTTGAAAATATGAGTACTTTTACCTTGTACTCTTAAGTATATTTTAATGACAATAACGCCCACTTCACCCCATACCACCTCTCACCCACCACCCCACCTCATGACTTGACACTGCACTATAGTATCAATTTAGCCATTAAACTATTTAAAGTCTAATAATAAGACACATCAAGGAACTGTAATTGATACTACCAATGTTCACCCCTTACTTGGTATGACGTGAATGAGGTGAACTTGCTCCTTGGTAATGTCAGCCAATAAAAAAGTGTCCCACATAATGTTATTTTCATCCCTTGTACTCAAGGGATGAAAATTTCACCATTTTATAGGCCTGTCAGTGTGAAATGATTAATTAACAGACTATATTTATATATATACAGATCTCGCATGGAAGAGAGTTTGTGACTGGAGTGAAGGGCCTTTTTTTAATTTATTTTTTTACCCACTTGACCTGTGCAACCAAAGTGAAGCTTTGACGCAACTGGAAACAAATACATGATCTTCAGGTCTGAAGTCATATAGTCGGGATACGTTAGGCTCTGGTATCTGACCTTTCTTTCTTTCTTTCTCGCCATGCTGGCTTGTGGTGGACATTTTTGTCAAAATTCAGTGACAATTCCCAGTGACATCATCGATGGGGAAACCAAGCTAATAGAAACAGCAGGATTTGTATTCCTGGAAATTTAGCATGCTATAATGGAAGCCATTATTCTCGTGGTAGTAAAAATCAATATAATAAATGTGAATTTTGTTTGGAAAAAAAAACCCCTGCCTAACAATGATGTCGCTGGTAGGCGGGTTTATGAAGTGTCCACAGTATAGGAGAGGACTATACATCACTAGTCACTCAGTGATGTATCCTGAGGTCAACAGAGTTTTGGGTCTACCGACATCATATACCCCTCACTCAGGCGACCCAAGTGGGATTGATCAAATCCCGATTTACGTCCCAGTCCCTCGATCAGTCCCTCAGGGAATGAGCAAGGCACACAATCCGTTGCTCCGGAACTAAGCCCATTTACTTAATTAACCTGTATATATATATGTCTCACACGACCTAGACTCAAGCCCGACACACACCGGCTGCGTCCGCGGCGCGGGGGACGCGCCTCCATTATTTTCAATGAACCTAACGCACACCGGCTCCGTCCGCCGCGCAGCAACGCGCCGCGCCGCACACGGTCGCAGACGGTGTGTGGTGGGCTATATAAAGGTAGACACCTCTTCCGGCTGAAGCGTCTGTATCTCAACGGAACAAGGAGGCAACGGGACGAGATATTGGC
Organism: Protomyctophum bolini; assembly: GCF_963924005.1. Classification (NCBI taxonomy): domain Eukaryota; kingdom Metazoa; phylum Chordata; class Actinopteri; order Myctophiformes; family Myctophidae; genus Protomyctophum; species Protomyctophum bolini. The sequence goes on from NC_137882.1 coordinate 34,334,014, forward strand.
CATAGCTTTCCTGAGATTCCTTGATCAGAGGCGCGACTCCCTCTTTCCCAGCAGCACTTCGCTTGACTTCCTCTTCCCGTTGGAGACCGGTCGCTCCAACGAACTGCAGCGACCAATGAGGAATCTATATATTTGTTAATATACTGTATGCAGTCAAGCCTGATTTAAACGTCACTGTGCCTAAAAATAGCTGATCTGCAAGCTCACAACGCGTCACGTCAGCAACACGTGAGCTTGTAGATCAGCTATTTTCAGCACGCGGAAATATGCAGGACGTGAGACGTTCTGAAACTTTTGCCTTTACAATAAAAGCTGATCTGATAAAATCAGATTTCACAAGTTAATTTTCACATGGCAAATATAAAGACAGAAGTGGATTAGGCCTACTGAGTCGGTGGAATTTCACATTGCAAAAGGGTGCAGGAGGAGTGGGCACCTAAACGTTGTGGGTACCTCAGTGTTAAATTGGCTATTTTTTCCAAAATGTAAAAGAATAAGGAATTCATTTGGTTTATGGTAATGGCCATATTGTAAAAGTTGTCACTTTATTAAAGTGTTTTTTAAGGAATAAAGTCTGTGGTTCTATATGGGCGGTGGCAATCATTTTTAAAATACCTTGCAGCAATGTAATGGGGGAAATAAATTAACTAAAAATAACTAAAATTGTTTTTTTTCATTTTTGGAAACATGAACTTTAGTTAAAATGTTGTAATGATGAACTATGAACTGAACTAGTTCGTTTTTACATTTATGAACTGTGAACTGAACTATATAAAGTGAACTTTCCCAACACTGGGGTTAACATACAGTATATTAATATGGACCCTATAAACAATTTAAGATAGGTATGGCTTTATGTAATCATGAAATCTTGTCTGGCTCATGCCTGCATTCTATGTATTTGTTTTAAGGCATGGTTGACATGACTGGCTGGCGATAAAGGTTTGGCCTTGGCCCCAATAAATGTCATCCCATTATAAAACGGCTCAAACAATGTTATTGTAATCCCTTGTAGTCTACTCATCACATTTCATTTCAGCATTACATGTCAGAATGAAATGATTAATTAACATACTATATTTATTGCACACTCAGCCCCTCTCACACAGCTGATACAGTCCAAGATTGTCACAGCTTGCATATCAATTGGGTCAATAAATAACTAAATCAGTCAAAAGGGGCTTAGCACAGAGCTAAACATCTTTATTTGTGTTTATAATTTATATTCAATTCTTGAACACAAACAATAGCATGCACAAGCTTGGGAAACTCAACAAGTGTTTCAGAATACAGATCAAGGATACAGGAAGCATTGTCTCCATATTTGGTGGTGACTGACAATTATCACCTGCACACAGCACAGAAATAAGCCAAGTTTAGATCTTGGTGTGATCATTCATGCCTGCAATCTGCAGGCCTCTTACTTTTTTGCGGAACAGGAGGTTTCTCTGTGATTTCATAAATAGTTCTCCATATGAAGTTTACCCACATCTTATTCATTTGTCTTACATATTTTCTTGTGGGTAGCTAGAAACATGAGTGTTGATATTAAATAATGTCTGTATTTCCACTTTGGACCTGTACGAGGCATTTAGAATAATATTATTCTATTTCATTTTGCAACTTTGTCATTCTCTTCTACCATTTTATTTCCTCAACAGTTTTCCTTACATAGGTCTATATACACACACACCCAAAATGTCATCTTTGACTATAACATTTACTTTCCTCTACTCCCATTCCAAACTTATTCTGTTTTGTATTGGTTCAATTTAGCTCCAGCTACCTCTTCATACAGTTCAAAAGGTTTATTTACCACATCCATTTCATTTTGGTTTATTATTATAATGGATATATCGTCTGCATAAGCCAAGGCCACTACGGTCTGGCCTGTGCTAGTGGTTGTTCCCTGTATATTTACATATCTATTTATTCTCTTTAAAAGTGGATTAATAGCTAGGATATACAAGGCTGCACTAGCCGGACAGCCCTGCTTAACCCTCTTCTCTATTTCAAAAGGATCTGTAAGGACTCCGTTGACATTGATTTGAACAGTAGATCTTGCCTACAACAATTTAACAAACTATTTATCAAACTATTTTGGATGCTATATTTTTTCATCACCATCGACAGATAGTCACGGGAGATGTAAGCAAAAGCCTTTTTTTGGTCAAGTCCTATAATATAAAAGTCTTTCTCAGTGGTTGAAGTTATAATGTCATAGATAGTTTATTAGTCATAGTCTTAGCATGTACGTTAGAAACAAGTGCCAGTTGTCTAACATTTCACAGCCCTTATAAGGGTTGCATTCTAGGCCTACTGTTTGACCATTGTCCAAGATTACCCTCAAGACAGCTGCCATTTTATGGCCCTAGCTCCCTCTACGCAGCTCGCTCTACACATACACAGCTCTCTCTACACATACGTGTGTATATCTACATATGTGTATGTGTATGCGTGAGCATGCGCTCACACATACACATACAAATACACATACACTGTTACACATACACATACACATACTCACACACACACGCACGCACGCACACACACACACGCACACACACACACACACACACACACACACACACACACACACACACCCACACACACACATACACACACACAGATTATTGACAAACTTATTGATAAAGAAACTCAAGTTGTTTTTAGATTAATCTGCATCGGTTCGATTATTCAATCAATCGGTCGGTCGGTCCGATTAATCGGTCTGTCTTTACAGATAAACAAGCCCAAAGTAACAGCTTGAACAGATCTACAAGCTCACAATATTAAATATAGAGGTATAAGTTAAATCTGACTTATAAGCCTGCAGTGCATGGCACCCTGTTACATTCAGAATGGACAAAATTATTATAAAAATGTCTGATCGGCACATCCCGAATATAGAGCTATAGATTACTGGAATAATGTAGCACCTGACATCTGTCTGACAAGAAATAAATCAGCCTGTAAGAAAAAGGTAAAGAGTTAGTTACTTGAATTTAGATGACCATATAGTTGAGAGAACTACTTTAGGGTATTAATTCAAATAACATACTTTAAAACATAAATTAAAACATAAACACTGCTACAAAATAGATTAAATTAATTAAAGTATGTTATTTGAATTAATGCAATTGAATTGTGTTTTATATTGATGTAACTGTGAATTAATGCAATTCATGTTTTTAATGTATTTTGTGTGGACCCCAGGATGACTAGCTGACTGCCATGGCATCGATGAGCTATCGATGAGCACCATCGATGGTGCCTGCCTGCCTGCCTGCCTGCCTGCCTGCCTGCCTGCCTGCCTGCCTGCCTGCCTGCCTGCCTGCCTGCCTGCCTGCCTGCCTGCCTGCCTGCCTGCCTGCCTGCCTGCCTGCCTGCCTGCCTGCCTGCCTGCCTGCCTGCCTGCCTGCCTGCCTGCCTGCCTGCCTGCCTGCCTGCCTGCCTGCCTGCCTGCCTGCCTGCCTGCCTGCCTGCCTGCCTGCCTGCCTGCCTGCCTGCCTGCCTGCCTGCCTGCCTGCCTGCCTGCCTGCCTGCCTGCCTGCCTGCCTGCCTGCCTGCCTGCCTGCCTGCCTGCCTGCCTGCCTGCCTGCCTGCCTGCCTGCCTGCCTGCCTGCCTGCCTGCCTGCCTGCCTGCCTGCCTGCCTGCCTGCCTGCCTGCCTGCCTGCCTGCCTGCCTGCCTGCCTGCCTGCCTGCCTGCCTGCCTGCCTGCCTGCCTGCCTGCCTGCCTGCCTGCCTGCCTGCCTGCCTGCCTGCCTGCCTGCCTGCCTGCCTGCCTGCCTGCCTGCCTGCCTGCCTGCCTGCCTGCCTGCCTGCCTGCCTGCCTGCCTGCCTGCCTGCCTGCCTGCCTGCCTGCCTGCCTGCCTGCCTGCCTGCCTGCCTGCCTGCCTGCCTGCCTGCCTGCCTGCCTGCCTGCCTGCCTGCCTGCCTGCCTGCCTGCCTGCCTGCCTGCCTGCCTGCCTGCCTGCCTGCCTGCCTGCCTGCCTGCCTGCCTGCCTGCCTGCCTGCCTGCCTGCCTGCCTGCCTGCCTGCCTGCCTGCCTGCCTGCCTGCCTGCCTGCCTGCCTGCCTGCCTGCCTGCCTGCCTGCCTGCCTGCCTGCCTGCCTGCCTGCCTGCCTGCCTGCCTGCCTGCCTGCCTGCCTGCCTGCCTGCCTGCCTGCCTGCCTGCCTGCCTGCCTGCCTGCCTGCCTGCCTGCCTGCCTGCCTGCCTGCCTGCCTGCCTGCCTGCCTGCCTGCCTGCCTGCCTGCCTGCCTGCCTGCCTGCCTGCCTGCCTGCCTGCCTGCCTGCCTGCCTGCCTGCCTGCCTGCCTGCCTGCCTGCCTGCCTGCCTGCCTGCCTGCCTGCCTGCCTGCCTGCCTGCCTGCCTGCCTGCCTGCCTGCCTGCCTGCCTGCCTGCCTGCCTGCCTGCCTGCCTGCCTGCCTGCCTGCCTGCCTGCCTGCCTGCCTGCTTGCTTGCTTGCTTGCTTGCTTGCTTGCTTGCTTGCTTTACATGGTGCAGGCACCATGTAAAACCTTATATGCCAACAATGTTTGGAAATCGTTATCAGTAAACATGTCATATGATAATCAAGTATTTCAGTCATGTTGTACATTTTTATTTCTTAATGTTATTCGTAACCTTACATTAATTAGACATTGTGCATTATGAACTGCACAATCACTGGTTCAGTGCACAGTTCACATTATGACATATTATTTGTAATGGTCACCTTCAGCGACTAGATGGAGCTCCTGCTCCTCAAAGTTTATTTGGCGGTCACATTGTTGCGCTAGAGAACAACTAGTTGAGCTGTAAAATGTATGATTGTCCCAAAATAATCTCTCTCACGCACACACACGCACGCACGCACGCGTGTTCAACCTTGGTTGAACATTTTATTTCATAAATGTTTTCCTATTTTGAAAAACATTTAAAATAGTTCGAATAGCCAATCTACAAGGTCACAGCGTGTCAATGTTGATCTGCTATATATTTTCACTATTTTAAAATTTTAAATAACGTTTTCATCCAAGGTGTGATGTGTTGAGCAGGGAGTATAGAATAGATGTCAGTCCAGGTATTTCACACAGATGCAGATGAATGTCACTATAAGCTGGTTTATTTGGCAGCCAACTAAAAAGAGCATTGTTCCAGTATTGACCATATTACGGCAGGTCTCACGGCAGACAGAACTAATATCTTAAACAAAAGGTGAACGGAGCATACAGTTATACTGCGCCCTAACATAGTAGGCCTACACGCATATATTGGAAGTGACAGATCTTCTACACACAACAAAACAAAAGGCAGCAGTGCACCACCCTGTGGCACCAACTGGCACTGCATACTGACTGTTACGAAGGCACCCCTGAATTAGCTACATTGCTACTTTAAAGCGCCTTACATTAATGTTTAATTATTTTAGTTTTGACATATTCCCCCCTGTCACGAGGAAGACTTGAGAGAATTTATCCGTTTCCATTAGAACATATTGAAGATAATTTCCACTAGAACCCCAGTATCCCTATTCTGCTGAGAACAATCACTAAAAATAGCAGAGATAAGATGATAATGTAGGATGATAAGAGTGGCGCTCACTTCACATGGGTGTGATTTGTTTTATTTGTCAAGTGGAAAAAAAGTTTTTTGTCATAGTTTTAGTCAGAAAAATGAACACTCCCTTCATGAATGAGGGTCACTTTCTGCTGTGTAG